>NW_010147311.1:0-7262 GCF_000699245.1 Pterocles gutturalis | reverse complement strand
TATATATATATATATATTGAAAATTGTGTTTGAATAGACAGCTACAAGACTGCAGTATATCAGGAACTGTGAAACAAACGTTATGGGCTTTGTAATAGGTATAACTGGGCTGATTTGGGATTGAAGAGTGCTGGCAAGCTAATTTGCAAACACAGATGTGTGGGCAGACATATTATACGTATTCTGAACACTTCTGCTATGCCATTCTGTACAGAATTATTCTGGGTATAAGTATTTGATAGAGCAGTAAAGCGCCAGTGAAACTGATTCCTAAAATTAGGTAATATTCTTTTTGCAAGGTGGCTGGCAAAAAAAGCTCATTTGCTGAATAGTTCGCCTCAAATTTGTTAGAAGTGCTTGGCAATACTAATGTGCATAATGAATATGTGTACTGAAGTATGCTATTCCCTTGTCAGTATAGTTTAGGATTTTTTAAAAGACAGTATTTTGTTTGTGTTTTTTAAGACCATCAGACTTATTTTACAGTGCTGCATACTCTTACAATCAAAGTTACCACTAATTCTGCTTCTAAAACCATTCTCATTCAGTTGCCATTTCTGCTCAACAGACTCATTATTTATCATAATTCATTTAGGCTTGTCTTCATATATGAAAAATGGTAAAAAGTACGGAAGTACGGTTTTGTCCACCAAAAGTTTCTAATCAAATTTTTAGATATCAAAGTTTAAACAGCAATAGCTGTTGTTGACTTCAGGTTGAGTTGCAAAGGTGAGAGGACAGATTACCCATCAGTATAACAAACAGCAGATCAGACTATTTACAATGACATTATCAGTGTGAGAGAGACCAGAATTTGGTCTTATGTCCAATACATAAATTTGAACAGGTGACTATAAGTCTACTGTATTACATTAGGAAATGGGAGATTATATATTAGGAAAAAAAAAAAAAAGCTCCTCGCTTTTCTGTTTTTTAACAAAAGGACAATATTTTCTGTAGGAAATTGCCTAGGTATAAATCCACAATAATTATCAAAAGTGGATCATAACATTTTGCTAGCAGTTGGCATATATGGTGTTTCACCTTGTTTTGTTTATCAGTTGGTATATCTTCATTCAACTGGGAGACCAAACGCTTTTCATAGATGAAGCTGCAGCCATATGGCAGTCAATGAAATTAAAAAAAGAACTCCATAAATTTCAGCTACGACACAAATCATTCCTTTTCAGAATAGCTAAGAATCAAGGTTCTGGTAATACCTATCAATTCAATGTCTTGTGAAAGGTACTCATGGAGAATGATTTAAATCTTGATTTTAAATCACATGCTGTCCCATAAATGTAGTATATGTGTGGTGGGGAACTTACATATCTACGGGCCTTCTCTGCATAATACTGCATCCTATCAATCTTTGAATTTGATTAATGATGAATATAGTCTGCTCTCAAGTACTCATATAAATTACCACTGACTTCCAAATTTGGCACAGCATGTAGTGAAAATTTTTAAAATACATATAAAATTAGTCTCCCATTATTTCTGTGTCAGTGAATTAATGTACATTGAGCAGACCAGTTTGTACTTTCAGGTAGACTCCATGGACAGCACAACAAACGGAACAACTGGGTTTCCAAATATTTCTTAAATTACTTGATGATTTCTTTTTGTTGTATTCTGCTCCACAATTTTGGTGTTTACATAGTTTGGAAAAAAATATTGTATTTATATTAGATTAGAAATCAGTCTCTTTCTGTAATCCCTAAACATGATTTATTATTTTAAATATGTTAATATTCAGTTTGTTCCAAGCAGTACAGACCCAATAACCAATAGTTTTCATTTTTTTCCACATTACGCCTCCCATTCAATGAGATCACAAATTTGGGTCTGTGGAACCTCAGGGAAGAAGATCAGAAGGCAGAGGGGAGAAATTAGCAATTTGTTCAGTACAAAAAAAAAAGTTTCATTCTTTTTATGAAGATTAAGGTTCACTAAAACATATTGATGCAGTATTTAATGCTGCACAAAGCATTATTATCAAAATTATCTATGTTTTGAAAAACAAAAAACCTTCTCATTTAATCAACGTGATCACAATGTATAAAACTAATCAACCCACTCATGCTGTATAAAACTGCAGAGCATCTTACAAATACTGTCATTCCAAGCAGATATTTGAATGGAGTTTAGCAAGTGTAAATACAAGATTTTTGTTTAAGTTTGATCTCTCTCTTCTCTATTTTTTGTACCTCATGCGTTTTAAAATTTTGTCTATTATTGCTCTTAGCTGTGTTTCTGATGATAGCATCAAATCTGAGGCCTATTTAAGTTGTTTCAGTTTAAATGCATAAAACTAAATAATTTCCAGTTATGTAATCATTGTCACTCCAAATAGCTGTGTCTTTGTGATTTGCTTTATAAGTACTGCCACTTTTCAGTGACTACCAGGCATTCAAATACTGGTAGTCTGGCTGAGAGCCATCATTAGCAAATCAAAGCAGATGTATTTGTATTTTTTTTCTTCTCAGTCCTCAGAGTTCTCTGTACTGCTGCTACCTGAGCTTTTGACTCCTGCCAAAACTTTTAGTCTGTCTAGTAGCAGAAATTGTTTTGGCTCAATATTGAGATTTCTTAGCAATTACTTTCTTTATATCGGAAGCAGAACAATGGTGTCTACAATGGTTTTATATAGCCTTTGAGAAAGCCCAGTAGCAAATTCGTGATTCAGATGAACTTGTCTGAGTCATGCTCTGGAGAGGCTGCCCTCATTCCTGTTCCCTGGAGTTCTTCCTGTGCTAAGGAGCCTTTCTCTCCCAAGTGCTGTCTCATCCTCAAGTGAGGAACCATAGCAGATTTGCCCTCAGCAAATACTGATGTTTCCCACTAGAATATGGTTTTTGGCGTTAAATTTCTTTGGCTACTACAGGCAATTTTCTTACACAATTCTTTTTTCCTTATTTAGTAGGAATCTTCAACAAGGAAATACTATGATAAGAGTTCTTGAAGTGAGATATATGAGATGTGATTTAATAACTACTTCACCAGAGACTTGAGGAAATGACTCAGATACTTTGGGCCACAGCTCTCTGTCTGTCCAATGGTGATGAAATAGTCTTAATTTTGTCATTCTGTCATCTGTTTAGATTGTAAGTCCCTTGGGATGCAGGTGGTGCTTTGCAAAGCATAGGTCCTCATTTCAATTGGAGAACCTTCAGGACTGAATTCATTACAGGGGTCAGGAAGAATAGAGACAGACATTAAGCAGATTAAACATTGCAGAAGCATCAGTCACTGGAAGGGTAAAAGATTTCTAATAACCAATTTTCACTGAAGAAATGAGGGGAAGAAAAGCATGTTTCTGTGCAATTATGCCTACTTATTAATTCAGTAATAATCATATCTTTGGCTAGTGAACTCTTTGCATTTCAGACCTGGATTTTATTTAGCTGAGGCTACAGTCATTATTAAGACTCACTCATCAGCTTATTTTTTAAGTTTACTGTAGTGATAAGACTAAAATAGGTTAATTTTTCCATCCTCCTATGGCTTTCATGCACTAAGATCATCAAATTTGTGTCACTACTTTATTTTGTATTGTAAATACTGACATCTGGAGCGTGTGGGTCTCCAATGTGTTTATTTTTTAAATTGCCTGGAACATACAGTTTTGCCATAAAAGACAAAGATGCAAAAAAAAAAAAAAAAAAAAACAACCCATCCTGATATTTTGGGAAGACATATAAAAAACCCAAACTCAGTTTAGGAAGTGATTTACTTTAATAGAAATTAAAAATGTTCAGTAAAACTCTCTGTTTCTGTTTAGTTTTTTTTTTTTTTTTTCCTGGTTCTGTTTTCCCCACCTGCCCTCAACAAATAGTATCTAGAAATTAAATTGACTCATTCTGGAATATGAAATAAGGTTCTTTGTAGAGTCACACACAGTGGAAGAATTTGGAATTTTATTAATTGAGGTGGTAATGATCTTTTTAAAGAGGTTAAACAAAGTAATTTCAGTAGGCATTTTAGGAGAATAAGGGAAAAGAAGGTGCTAAATAGGTAAAGAAGAAAATAATCCAGTAGGTAGAAAGGTGATGAAAACAGGAAAGAACAAAAAAGTCCAGGTCAGAAAGAGAATAAATAAGTGATCCTGCAGAATGACAGTTTTTAATCTGATTCTTTGTTGGTTTGGATACTTAAAGCCCCAGTTTTACACAATGTCTTGTGCATTGTATCCTGTCTTGTAAACACAAGTAGAACAGGTAGCCCTGTTGTATTTAAAAGCTTTATTTTCTTAAAAACTATCTCTTGACCACAAATTTGCTTTCCAAATTTTGTTTTAGTAGGGCAGCCAAAAGTTACAAATATAAATGGTATTCAATATTTATTGACTTTTGCCAGCAAAGAAAATATTCTCTCAGTAATGTTATAGAAGACCTTTTGTGAAAACCTAGTGCATTATATACGCTTGGGTTTTTTAGCCATTAAATGTGCCAACATAAATACTTTGCTTCTGAGTCCCACAAAAATGCCTTTTCAAAAGGACAATAAAATTGCAGATGAAATCTTTTTATTAGAAATTTGGGTATTGTAAAATTAACTGCTATAACTACATTGGCAAGTAAAGGGATTTGGAAAGCACACTAGAACACTCTTAACCTGCACTAATTGCAGATCCTAGTTTTTCTGCTATTCTACCCTAGCTTATCTTGTAAGGATATAAATTAATAGACTTAGCAACTATATGTGGTGGCATAGTACAGTAGTCTTCTGAGCAGACTATAAAAGACAGAAGACTAAAATAATGGTGTGCAACACCTGATATCCAAGAAGTGCTGTGTAAATAATAATTCTTGTGAACAGCTTCCTGACACAATATACATCTCAACTTCTTTCCTATATATATGAGCAGTAGACAAAGCTCAAAGACAGTCATTTAAAACTTCAGGCTTTGAGGAATGTCAATGCAATATCTGATGTAAGTGTTCAGTAGACAGAGATCTGTCCCTCTGACTGTATTAGGAGCATACCTGCCTTGTGGAATACCTTAATTAGTGCTGAGGTATATCACAGCTATTGTGGCACTCCCAGTGCTTGCTGTTCATGTTTTAGGGGTGGCAAAATTGAAACGCTGAAACTGTAATCTTAAACTACCCAGTCTGTCCAGCAGATTAACCTAAGAATCCAGGAGAGGTCTGTCTTGCGACTAAGTCTTGATTTTTTTTCCAGGAACACACTATTTCCTTCATGACAACTGCTTTGAACTTAGAAAGTCTTTAAACAACTAAGGATAAAGGCAATGATTACTGTTGTTTTGTTAAGGGAAATAAACAACAGACAAAGAACAACCAGTCACAGAATATTCATACAGAAATGTTCTTCTTGACATTTGGCATTTGGCTTCCTCAGCAAATTCCCCAGAAAAAAATTTGCATGGCATCATGTAACATGTATATACTCTGCATATATAAAGCTATATGCAATTCTAGGCATCTAGGTAAGTAATCAATATTATAAAAAACACATCTTCCTTTCTCTCCAGTGCATGGAATTCTGTAAACACTTTGCCTGAGGTCAGTTCCAGTGTTGTACTTAGACATTGAACTCTGGGTGCTCAGGAGTGCTCCTGCAGACAGCATAACACATCCCTAAGTGGTTTGTTGAAGTTAACATTGAAACTGGACTTTTGTAGCACTGAGTCAGATTTACATCAAATGAGTCCCTTGCTTTAACAGACATGTGATTACAATAAATACATATCACACAACAGAAGTAACTGAGCAACTGCAACTGGTAGGCTGTGAGAATCCCATTATCCATTTATGACATTTATAACTGAATTGAACTATTGATATGTTTTGATAGATCAATATGATAGAAAGATTAACCGTGAAATTCAAAATAAGCAGGTAGAGTTATCCAGTATTGTGTTTGTCTACGGTAAGAAATATAAAGTACACAGAACAGACCAGGCTCAGGAGAAAGAGCAAGAACTTAAATGATATGACGTTGGGACCTTATTCTTTCAGTTGCGTAACAGGCTACAATGTAACAGTAATAGGATATGCTCCAGCTGTCCTGGGAAATAGAAATAGAGTTTATTACATGGTGAGTGTATAATAGTGAATGTGTCATTCATACTGCCATTTGTTTCCTCTGTTCACAGAAGCCTATAACGTCCTTATGGATAGACTAACACCACAAATAACTTGTTCTCTGTTTTCAGATTCTAGGAAACTAATGGCTACTGTACATTCTTCATACAGATTTTATTCTTCAACAAAGCATACATTATCTTTGTTTGTAACAAATGAACACTGATAGGCACTATGAACGTGCCTAATAACTTAGATGTATATTTTTAGAATAGTACCCAAGAGTGCCCTATTCACTGGCTGACTAGGGGAAGCAGGAGGATTCCCAACTCATATCTTGTGTACTGCTTAAAAATTGATGCTTTGTTGTTTCACATGCAGTTCATTTAAAGAAGAAGAAAGAAAAATGCTTTCTCAGAGACACAGCACATCCTAACTAAATTACCTCCATTATTGGCTTTATTAATACGATGACATTTTTGCAATTAGTTCAGTGTTTGCCAGTGAATATCACGCAATTACTACAATTTGGCACTGTGAACAAACTATATGCTGGTTAAATACGCTCAGGTGGAGGTGTCTGTTAGAAAATGTTGGGTTTTTGCTAGTAAACTCGAGGTCAAAGTAAAGTAAAAGAAGAAAAGTAATCATTACATAGATCAGAAAGGGTATTAAGTTAAAGACAAGGAGGACAGAGAGAAACTATAGCAACACTTTTGTTGGAAATTAGTATGGCCAAGTAGAAAACTCATGGGAAATTAATAAACAAAAGTTCCTGAGACAGAAAGTCCCACCTTGCCCCTGGCAAGTCCGTTTTGTCTTTATAAATAGCATCCCAAGGATGTGCGTCATACATAGCAGTCTAGTTAAGTAGTCTCTCCAAAATTTGGTCATATCAGACACTGAATTAAGATTCACTGTGACGATTTGAAAGAGTCCACTAGAGCAAGAGTACTGAGGAACAATCAGACAACAGTTCCCTGCAAAATTTACTTGGGAGTGAAGAATTGCTGTGGTTGTAAACCCAGAGAGCAATAAACGCCACACAGCTGCTCGCTCACCCTCCCCTCTCCCAAGCACGGGGAAGAGAATTAAAGGGGTAAAGGGCAAAAAGACTTATGGGTTGAGATAAGAACAATTTAACAAGCAAACTACATTAAAAATGAAAACAATAATTATAATATTGTTATATTATATATAATAGTAATA
>NW_010147310.1:39926-44949 GCF_000699245.1 Pterocles gutturalis | reverse complement strand
CAGGGAACAGAGATAACAGTCCCAGCATCTCAGACTGGAGTGGGGAAAATGACTACCTGGCCGCAGCTAACGATGCCCCCGGAGAGGGAGGATCCCGAAACTCACGGAACAGAGATAACGATTCGGGTGTCCCAGGCTGAGAGAGAGAGCTGACCGGGGTGTGTGTGCAGGGAGGGGAAGGCCTTGGAAGAGTGATGCGGAGCCAGGAGAGAGCACCGAAAACCGAAAGCGGAGCCAAGGCAAAAAGAGAACACTCTTCCGGGTGTTCTTACCTATATACTGGGCATGACGTGCATGTTATGGAATAAATCATTGGCCAGTCTGGTTCTCAATCTTAACCTAAGAACAAACCAGGCTAGCAGCTGGACTGTGTCTCTTTGCTTGTCTGCTGACCTTGGCAGCAGAACAAAACATTATTCTCTTATCAGCTCCTGTCCTGAGCCTAAATCCAAAACACAGCCTCTTGCTAGCTATTTATGAAGAAGAAAGGAAAAAAAACCTAAGAGTTAACTTGAAGCAATCTGTGCTTAAACCACGACACTTGGGATGTGTCGTATTAAGTATATTGCGTCACCTGTGTGTTGCTCATCGGATGTTATAAAGATCCCATTAGGTGAAGAATCTTCAAGAAAAACATTCTTCGCTGTAGGCAAACACCATAGAATTGCTTTGATAAAAGTTCCACTTGTACTGTTCTTTAGTTAATCAATTATGGTAATAATAATGTCATATTATAGTATTGTTTTCTGTCTTCTGGGTTTTTAATGGTGCCTGCAGATGTCCTGTTAATTAGCTCAAATATGATTGTCAAGGCTTTGCAGAGTGTATTAACTTTTCTGTATGTCACAGGTCAAGAAAATGGTTTTCTGAAGCTTGTTCAAACCTGTGTCTGAAGTCTGGAACAAAGAATGTCATGATCTTAACAGGAATGATAATCTACTTGTTCTTTAGGATGTCAGTTG
This sequence comes from Pterocles gutturalis, assembly GCF_000699245.1. Taxonomy (NCBI): domain Eukaryota; kingdom Metazoa; phylum Chordata; class Aves; order Pterocliformes; family Pteroclidae; genus Pterocles; species Pterocles gutturalis. The sequence goes on along the minus strand of NW_010147310.1, from coordinate 43,987 downwards.
CTAGGTATCTTTTGCTAGTTTTTCTGCTCATCAACCTAGAATGGGAAGTGGTTGTCATTTAGTGTTCTTGCATACTTGTACACTGATCAGTTCATCTTGGTGTTGCTTTAGGGGGAAAGTACTTCCTAACATTTGTAAACCAATAAGTCTTATATATTTTAAAGATGGCTTTTAAATTGGATATTCTGGGACCAAAGTTGTTCAGAACTGTAGAGAAATTTAATACTTTTTCTTAATTATAAAAATAAACACCAATAAAAGGCATGTAATCAGATCTGAATATTGCAAGATCCTTGCATACTTATTTCTGTTTCCAGTTAATAATTTTAACTTATTAAACCTTACGTGACTCTATATGGCTTGCTTCATCTGCACTAGCTGCTTACTGTTAACTGGTTGCAGAGATGCGTGTGTGTAAAACTCGTCTCCCAGTATACGCACAGGTGACCACACTACTTAACTGGTCTTTCACATCTTGATGTTAATTAAAGCTTGTTAACATCCAAGAAAATAATGAGCTTTAAACCACAAGAACTAGTCACTATTTAGAAGTAAAATCTTGTTTTGGTAATACGTAATGCAAGTCTGGTTAGGATGTTATGCTGATGGCTCATCATCCTCTATAGCTAGGGTTAGTAGTTGTAAGTCAGTTCTTCTCCCCCTGTCATGCTGTGGGTCCACTTGCTGCTAAAATGCAAAGGCAACCATGGGTGACTAAAGGGCTGGAGTGCTTTGAGCAGCATGTTAGAGCGCATCCAGCTTGAGCTCCCTCTGAGCAAGGTTCATTGCTGCAGCTCTGTTCTCAGTTTTGAGCACTTCTTTCTCTGGCGAGATGGCTCCATCATGTCAAAAACCTTAACATTTATTTCTCCTATACTTGGAAAAAGAAAGAAGGAAAAGGAAAGAAAACCTCTTATTTCTCCAGTTGGCTGTTTTTTCTTGCCCTGCAATCAAGCAGAATTGTACCCTTCCTTTTCTATCTCCTCATTACTAATATAGTAAGTAAATAGCTTATTGTTTAACTTCTTTACCTTACTGGAGTGCCTTAAGCATAATAAGCATTAGTCCTGCTTTACAGGCAAGGAAGAAAGGAATGGAGCAACAAATGATTTAATCAGCACGGCATATGACATCCATGGATTTGGTTGTGTTTGAATTCCTGTCATAACCCCTGCTGGCTCAAACAGCAATATCCCCAGCCTTCCCTGGCCCCCTTCATCTCTCCTGTTCTCCTCTTCCCTCCACCTCACTGTCCACCTCTGTATTATGTTGGTGGAAGCCATGTAGTGTAGCACAGGGATCTAGATTGACTATTTTATGAAGTGTGACCTTCTTTTTTCCTAGGTTATTTTTCATTCAGATCAATTTTGCTATTCTTCCCAGTCCAACTAAATGAACAATTATACTTCTGTATTCCCCTTGTATGGGAGGGAAGGGGTCTGAAATGAGGGATCAAAGGCTGCGTAACCTGGCATAAGCAAGACTGCTGCTATGAGCAAAACTGGTGTTAGGCTGTGGTTTTTTGAGTACTTTAAAGTAGGCAGTGCTACTGAAATAAATTCTTATGATCAGTTTCTGACTCTTGACTTTCTAGAAGTTTTGGAGCATTTGTGCAGTGAACTAGACTTCGGAACTATTGCAGGTTAAAACTAATTGTATAGACAATATCTAAAATGTCTGTGCGGTCTGCACAGGTTCTTGTGCCAACACAAGGCCAGGGATGACATGCGGATGGAAACACCTGAGGGGAATGAAGTACCTTTTTGAAGCTAGTGGAAGTGGCTCTGCTGGCAGTGCTTGCTGGAATGCAGCAGCCTCAGGTGAACCTCCCTGCGGTGAACACTGACACTGGGTTACTTAGCTCAGCAAAATTCAAGAGGTGACTGTAGTGGGAGTTAATATGCCTATGCTAGTGTGTTTAGCTAGTGTCTTTAGCTAGTGTTTTTAATGAAGGAGAGTGCTTCAATTTTGCATTCTGTCAGACACTTAAAGCTTGTACTGAGGCATCTGTACTGCTATTGTTACTTGTGTTGTCTAGATTAAGCTCATACATGACAATAGGTCGATTTTTCTGTGTAGAAAATAGATGGTATGGCATAAAGAGGTAGGGAGAAGCTAATAGTCTTTTGTTTTCTGTCCTGTAGATAAATTGATAAATACAAATGTATTTGATAGTTTGGAAAAGATTTAACTATTTCTTCAGTTCTTTTTGTGTCAGTCTCTGATGTTTGAATGGATGAAAGTATTATAAGATGTATTAAGAATCACAGTATATAGCAGTCATAAATATAGAATGGCCTTGTAGGTTGTTCCTTACTTCTCAACCCAGTTCGAGAACTGACGTACTATGTATTTTCATGAATAAATTTTGCACTATATCTATATGTATGTGGACTTTTTTTTCCACCTTCTTTTTGTTAGGAGGAAGTTCATGAAAGAGTATAATTTCCGTTTACCTTGAGTTGGATCAGACTTCTTATTTTGTCTGTTTCACTTTCAGAGTTGAAGTTCACTTAGTTATTGTTAGGGAAATGTGAAGTACACTCTAGGAAGCAAGATTTGCAAAATGCTCGCTTTCTCTGACTGATAGCTTTGGATTGCCTTCACTTTTTTAGCTGGAGGATGCAGTTTTCCTTCTAAGATTACCAAGTCAATGATCTTGTATGAAAAAGTGAACAGGCAGGGCATTTTTTTCATCCTGTTACATCAACATCTGTTAATGTTTTCTGCTGTTAAATGTAGCCAGCTTCTCCTTATTAAGAAGCCTCAGCTTTTCACCAAAAGTTAATGGGGGCATAGAACATAATAGTGTGTTGTGATGAACTTCTGTCTAAATTAAAAATAGCTTTTTAAACTTTCATAACTTCTGGTGTTAAGCTAGCATTTGTCCACATGACTCACTCATACAGATTGTATTAACTGTAGCGGTGGGTAAGGCTGTGCAGAAGGATCTGGACCGTGACTTCCAAAGGGGTAATGAACATGCATTTGGCAGTGAATAAGGACTTCAGACACGGTATTGCAGAAGGTGATATTTATAGTAAATATTTTGCCTTACTGTAAGGCTGTAGGTGGAGAGTGAGGCTTGAGTGGAGAAATGGGGCAAAAAATATCTGTTATTTGATAATGGTTATTTTCCTGTTGTAAGCTGCTCTTTGAAGTAGCCAGTCTGAGTTTTCTACATCTTAGACATAATAAAGGCGAATCCACTTGTTTCCTGCAGCCTGAAAAGCATAGAGGATTAGAATAGTTTCATTGTTGTTGTGGTTCTTGATTTAACATGAAATATAATGGCAACATTGATGTTTATAAGGCTCTTGTCCTTTTCTTGTGAACTTTGAATTTGGCTTGTAAGGTGTCTTATTTGAAATATTCCTATCGGTTAACCAGAAGGTGAAGGTCTGCATTCTGCTGCACTCAGATGTGGATCAATCTTATATCTCTTGGTTTTGGTGTGGTGTTATTTTTGGGTTTTTTTGGCATTTTCAGAAAATAATGCCAAAAACCTGAATTTCATAAAGCCAACTTCTGTCTGCAGCTGTATGAAGAACTAGATTATGGATGAGAGCAAGTTACATTTTAAAAAATAATTTAGTAATTCTGAATGTGGCTTGAAATTACAGTGAACAAAAAGAATTACGGGTCTTGCTTTATGGTGGTGTTGTGGTTTAAAGCCATCCAGCAAACTAAGTACCACGGCAGCCTCTTGCCAAAAACCTCATGGGCTGAGGCAAGGAGAGGGAGTGTTCACTCACCACTTACGGTCACAGGCAAGAAACAGACTTGACTTGGGAAAACACAAAAAAACCTTAATTTGTTAACAATGAAAAAAACCACCACAAGATAATGAGAAAGAGAGTCTCTGGTCTGGATCGTCCTTCCTCTCCTTTCTCTCCACTGACCTTCATGTCTGCGCAGTTGTCTTTCTCACATCCCACTCCTCTCTCCACCGTAGGTTGCTTCACCGACTCCTGAGAAACTCCCGGCTCCCCAGCAGGGGCTGTGCTGGGCCGGCTGGGCCGGGGCTGGGGGGCCGAGGGCGGGGGGCGGGTGGGGGGGGT
>NW_010147310.1:0-39916 GCF_000699245.1 Pterocles gutturalis | reverse complement strand
GCTGATGGACTGGCCAGGCCAGGTCCTGCCCAGGGCCACGCCACTGTTCCACACTCTGTGTCCACTCTTAAATATATTATTTGCAGAGGCAGTGACTGGCTCAGCCCTGGCCAGAGGTGGGTCTAGCCTGGAGCTGGGGAAATTTCCTGCAGTTTCTCACAGGGGCCATCTCTGTAGCCCCACCCCTGCTAGCAAACAAAACCCACCGCACAAGACCACAACGGGTGTGATTTGACATGGGGACATGATAATTTCTGTATCAATGGGTTGGCTGTTTTGCCAGAGAGCCTTTCTCCTCTTTTGCCTGTTCTTCCCAGAAATGCACCTTGCTGGATGATGAGGTGCTACTTCCAGTAGCAGTGAAGGAAGAGTGATCTCTCCTTCCTTGTCCCTTGGCAGGACCTCTCTGTGAATGAGCAGTGGAGTCAGTCTGCCCATATACAGCAGGCCTGACACTTTTTACAAACATCAGGCTTTCATGACACATAAATGTAATGGCAATGTTACTTCTCATCTCTCCCCATTTGTCCCAGGGAGACAAGGGAACCAGGGGTCAGATGCAAAGTCTGGGCTAGGTTACTTGTGGCAATTCTACATAAAGGGGTTGAAAACCACCATTTAAGACTCGTGTTTCAGCCTCGCCAGGTCAGAGGCATTCTGTTCCACGGGTGTAGCAAGAATTGCCTAATTATTATCTTGTGCTTCTTGTGGAAAAATTACCATGTCAGTGGTGACAGTGTGGCTGTTCTGAGAAGTGGTTGTCCTCATCCTCATCTCCGTCAGTAGTAATGGAATGGGTGGCTCTGAAATTTGCAGTCAAATGGTGAGGCACTTGCTTCCTCTGTGATATTTGTTACAGGCTAAGGCTTTATAGCAGCATCTCTTTCCAGAAGACATCAGTTTTCTTTTACACTACTTTGGAATTTTTTTTCATTGCCTTCGTTTGAAAAGGGATAGCACTCATAATTAAGTCACCTTTAAAAAGAAGTACCAAGCATAAATTGATAGTGTTTCCTTCCTAAATCAGCAGATAGGCTGAAACAAGAGCACTGAAAGAGAGAAACATTCAGTGCTTGCACTGAGAGTTACCTCCGGGGAAAATTTTAACTATTTTGATACTGGGTTGTGACTTGGCAGTCAGCTCAGTGCTTATCCCAAAGTGCTTCCCAGAACTCTAGAGACAGAAAATCACCAGCTGTTAAAAACAGGCACGTGTGGATATCTTTAACAACTTGGAACACTTCTGAGGTAATATTTTAGCATACTGAAAATGAGTAGGTAATATACAGTAGTGTGAATTTATTCTTTACTTGAAGGATTACTGACTTCTTGTATTCAGTTGGTTTATAATCTCCAGGTGTTTTCCTGTGCTGTGTAGAAAACTGTCTTGTACAGATGCTTTTTAGGTAGGAGGGGAGAGGCGAGAAGAGACAGGGAAGTAGAGGCTGCTCAGTAAAGCCGTAAGTGCATTCAGGAGGACTGGGAGAGGAGCAAGTCGTGTACAGATGTCCCTGTATTTAGCTGTAATAGCTCCATACCTAATTTGGTGTGAGTGGCTGCTGCCACTTGTGTTCATGACTCAAATGTAGGCTTCCTATCTAATGCCAGGAACCACATGTCTATCAACAGCACTACTTAAGCTAAGTGATTTTAGCTCCCAAGACAAATGAAATCTGTTGTCCTTAAGCCCACTAGAAAAGGCAACCAGAAATCTGACACTCTACCATCTCCTGCTCTCTCAGGACACATCCTCGCAAGCCCCACGCTGATTGCCTTCATTAGACTCTACTCATTGTGTGGTTTTGTTTCCCTCATATAGCTGGAAGATGGTAGAAAGGACATTCTTTTGTTTTAGCAGATGCTGGGAATTGTTCAAGGCACGTGATTTTCACTTGGATAATCAGTCAAGATGAAGAGGTAAATATGACTCCTCTGGAGAGTCAAGTACAGGGAAGTTAACTAGGCAGGCAAGACCAGTGGCTGACGGACTCACTCAGTGCCAGTCACAGAAATGCTAGCGATCTCTGTCTGCTTGTTTCCTTGCTTGCCTGCAATAAAGGAAACTGAACACCTGGAGCAAGAAGGACTTTGTTGGGGCTGTTGCATGGCCAGGAGAGTAGGGATACTAGCTTACATGTGGTCCTTCTGTAAGAGCAGATAGAGGAGGTTCTCAAAAGTTTTACTGCAGTTTTCCATAGTATGCAGATCTTGTGGATTGGAGTGATTAAATTTGAGAGTGCAAAGTACTTTGACTCTCAAAGAGATGTTAATTTTTTCCCACCCTTTTAACTTTTTTTTTTTTTTTTAGGCTATGTGTGAGTATGTTGGAATAAATGTTGAGAACACTTTAATAATATATGAAAAACTTTTTCTTCCTTGCTGCGTCAACTTGCAATAAATATCAAATGATGTTTCAGCTGGGAGGAGTACTGTAGCAAAGTTGAAACAAAGAAATGCAGTTGGTATGTGAGTCTCGGGTATAAGGAATAAACACATCTCAAGTCTGGTATGTGATTAGGCAGAAATTTTTCATGCAGAGGGTGGTGAGGCACTGGAACAGGTTGCCCAGAGAAGCTGTGGATGCCCCATCCCTGGAGGCATTCAAGGCCAGGCTGGATGGGGCCCTGGGCAGCCTGCTCTAGTGGTTGGCAACCCTGCCCACAGCAGGTCCGTTGAAACTAGATGATCTTTGAGGTCCTGTTCAACCCAGGCCATTCTATGATTCTATAAAGTGATGGAGTGGCTTGTACAAAATCATACAGAACAAGTTGGTATCCTGTCACCTTTTTTTCTCTTCAACAGAGAGCTCAGGTAGATGGACGGCATGCAAAATGAATGCTGAAAATATGAACACAGTATGGAGTTAATGAGAAGTCAGTGTACATGTAATTTTAGGCAAAGGGAGCCTCTAATTTGGATGGCTAATGATGATCATGTATCTATACTGAGATGTTTGTCAGTTCAGTTAGTTGGGTATGTTACTGCATTTCATGCAGTGAATGGCGTTAAGAAATTAGAATGGTAGTGGTGTGTGGGCTCTTAACCTCAGAGCAGATGAGTGAAGCACGGGCCCCAAACCTCCCAGCGCTGCAGTGCTTTTGTGCTCTTGAAAGCCAGGGTTTGGGTCATGGCTGTGCTGTGCAGGGGAAGGTGGCAAGTCCACTGATGTCCAGAAGAGTTCAAGAAAACACATCCTGGTACTGCAGATGCTAAGACTGTTTTTCCTTTTATCTCTATGGGTGAAGCTGGGAAGGGTACTGCCATTGGGTTTTTGGAGAGAGGTGCTGTTTATATGTTTTGTTTTCCAAATTAGAAACATGTTCGTCATGAACAATGAAGGTCAGGTATGAGACTTAGGAGGCTTAGGAGGTGCAGCCAGTGTTTGTCCTGCACAAGCTTGTACAAATTGCACAATTCTAGAACAGAAAGAATTGTCTCCTGCTTTTTCAACCCCCTTTTTTGGTGATTCCTCTTGTGTGAGAGGGGAAAGAATGAGCCCTGGGTAATCATGAGTTTTATTACCCATTCATCTCTCCCTACCCCAAAGAGAAGGAAGGGACCTGGAAAAAAGCTGATGAAGCTGAAAACCATGACTTCTGTCACATTTCGTCTTGGGTGAAGTTGGACATTCCCTCTTGTATTCTTCCTATGACTGCTTTGAAATCTGTTTGTTGCAGGGGACAGTATACTTCTCTGTCATTATGGCTTTTTAAAATTTTAAATCTTTCTGTTTTGTTTTATTATCTTTGATGTGAGAATGCAAACATCCAAAGACCATTTTCACATCTTTAAGTTGGAATCTTGAGAGTGCAGCAGATGATGTAATTTTTAAAGCAATTTGCTGCTTCTCCTAATGGAGGGTTTTAAAAAGTTTTTATTACCAGTAGCAAACCTTCAGTTAGAAGCTATCTTTTACCTTATTTACCTATTGTACTGGTATATGAAAGGACTCTTAGTCCTTTATATGTACCAATAAAGGAGCTTTTTGGATTATAAGTACATAGCTTAGGTTCAGTTCATGGCACTACAAGTTATTTTTCTATAAATCTTATTAAAACAATAGTTTTTTTTTTCAGATTTCTATTATCTTCACTTGAAAAATAATTTCAAAAAGCCTACGTTCTTATATTGTACAAATTTTTGCATTACACTAACAAATGTATATTCTGACTGCATGAAAAGTTAGGTATGTATTGAAAACAGTGTGCCTTTTTTTTTTTTTTTTTTTTAAGCAATGATTCAAACATTAACTTTGCGAAGATTGATTCATTTGCAGGGAAGTATAGCAACCAGACTTTTTCTTGACCTGATATTGAAAAGTATGATGTAGGTGGTTCCTCTTCATGTTGGATTTAGTTTCTGAGTGGAACTGGCTGCAGACAGAACAGGGGAGCTGGCCAGGCCATGTGGCAAGCCCCAGGGATCTCCGGTGTTTCTGACTGTCTTTTGGAGAGTTGCCTTAAAACTTGTTCATCTGTTGTGGAAAGTATCTTCCATCCTTCTAAACCCTTTAGAGCTGTAGCTTATCTTGCATGCTCTTGCTATTTTCTAAATATGTAACAAATAAACCCGTTGGCTTTTTTCAGTTTGATTATCTTACTGTATATTAGGCGTGTTGTATGTTTAGATTTTAGCAATATGCTTTGACTTTTAAACTTTACAATGAATCTTATATAGTATAGTGGTTTTGCCCTTATTGTGTATTACTAATCATGTGCTACGCTGATTTGGCAAGAATCTCTTTTTGTAGGAAAGCTTTCCTCCAGTTCAAACTTGTATTTATTTAATTATTTGTTCAGTAACTGTTTCATAATTTACATATTGTTTCTATATGTATATCCTTGTGAACAATTAGTGAAGTATATTATTCTGCACATAATTTTTTTTTTTATTGGTAACTTAACTCTTTTCATAGTTACAATCTTTTCCATTCTCTGTGTCCAAGTGATATTTCATCCAGGCTCTTTAACGAAGAGTGTGTCTGGCTGTTTGCCCACTGAGATGTGGCATTCAGGAGGGTACGGCCTTAGCTTAGCATGAAATCATATCTCCTTTGCATTTTTTTAAAATAAAAAGTCGGTGGCTTGTAATGAATAATATTGTAAGAAAGCTTTGTTAGTGTGAGAAATGTTTTTTTTAAACCATAAACAATCCCACTGTGTTTTTAAGTTTGGATTTTACTAAGTTTGTGGAAGTCATGAGAGCTAATATAATGATAAAAATAGCTGGTATTCTGATAAAAATAGCTGGTATTCTGAAAGGTAACCACAATTCTGAGGATGTTCTCTTCATGACTCTGTCCTGTCAATGAATATTATGAAGGAGAACTATGCATTTAATACTTCAATTAGAAACAGGGAAGTAACAAAAAAGATTCATAGCGAGCAACTTTAATTTCAAGTGAAACATACTGTAGGGAGTAAAGATCTGTTGAAAGTTCTGCTTACAAGACACTAGAAAAGTAAAAGAAACAAAATGTAGCAGTAACACCAATGTAAAATTTAAGCCAGTCTGCCTTTGTGTTTTAAATGACACTTTGGGATGATTTTGCGGGGGGGAAGTTTGTTCATCTCTATTAACTGTGACACAATCAGTGGGTTAACTGTGACACAATCAGTGGGTCTTCAATTCTGCTTCTGTCCATAGATGGGGGAAAAAAAATCCCGCAGTGATATTACTTTGCTATTCTTAAAAATATTAATTTATGTTGCAGATACATATTCTATGAACCTGTGACGGTCAGTCACTGGCTCTATCTGCATGCACTCTGGGATCAATAGTACATTAAGGAAACCGACATGAGGAGGGGAAAAATTAATAAATAATGAATAGCAGGCTTTACTGCAGGTGCTTCATTTGTACCAAGAATAATACAAATTCTAGTGAAGTACCCTTGTACTTTGTAACCCTATTAGACTTGAAACCATTATCCCAAATATTGATGCTTTCCTTTTTTCTGTTTCTTGTTAAGAAATATATCAGTGTGATCTTCAACTGTGTGCTGCCAAAGGAAAAAGCTAGTATTTCTGTTTATCAGAAATACAGGTACAGTAAGAATACTTGTATTAGAACTGATCTGCAGTCTGCTGAGGATTTGAAGTAGGGGGATGTGGGATTGCTTTTTAGCAACATTTTCTTAGCTTTATAAACAATAGATGCTTGTGAAAAGAGATTTTTGTGGTATGCAGGACATGTGAGATATTGAGCATTAGAGCATGATCCTTGCACTTTAAATCGGTGTATTAATTTTTTTTCATTAGCTCTTTCTGCTTCCACATCCTGCACATTGCTGGCAAGCATGCATCAGCAGTAAGACTTTCTTCACTAATGTGTCTGACATATCTCTGAAACGTGGCTGGTTGGAGCTATGGCTGATTTTTTTGGAAATTAGTTCCTTTCAAGCCATTTAAGTAATTTCACCTGATATTACTTTAAATTTTCTATATAAAGTGCTCTTTCGATGAATAGCCATGTAAAATCAGTCCTTGGCAATACCAGCTCAATTGCATCTGCAGATGAGGATTTAAAATTCTGTGCAGCAGACAGTACCTCCAGCAGGCGAGTAAAAGGTTACTGCATTATTTTGCTTGTTTGCATCTGTAGTCTTTATCTACCGAAGGTTTTTTTTAATTGTTCAATTTGTTGTGCATGCTTGTATATAGATAGTACTGGAAATTGATTTAATAGAAGCATGAATATCAAAAGGGCAGAGCAAGGTGAAGGGAGAGGCTCAGTTCAGCTTTAAACCAAGGAAAGGGAGGGGAAAAGAGAGAGTAAAAGGGAGGGAGGGAAAAGAGAGCAGGAGAGAAATTAAGCTTTCAATGCAGTGTGAAAATGAGAAGTTTTTTCGTGACTATATTCATTTCAGCTGCTTTCACATCACTTGCATTTTTCTTAACCTTTTGCTGAAGAGGATGGTATGGAACAAGCACTGATAGTTCTATAGATGTGACAATTATTTCAAGTCAGATTATCCCGTAATCAGGTTAAGCAGTTCTGTTAATGTGAGACCTTCTACTTTTAGAAATAGTATTGCATGCCATCTTACACAAATTAAAATGAGATTTTTACAATACTACTTGCATTTCTTTTCTATGGAAAGGAAAAATAAGTATATATTATTGCATTAGTTTCTCTTGCAAATGAGAATACATTTCCAGCAGTAAGTTACTTGCGTGTGTTAAGTTAGAGAGATATTCGATATTATGTTTTGAGCAGAGTATACTGCTTTTTAAAGGTTAGAAGACCTGTTTATGTCTGATCGCTTGTTTGAATTAGTTTTGCCTTTTTTATTTTTCTTAGAGTGAAGGGTTTCTCAAAGACTTTATTAAAGCTGCTTATACGATCTGCCTCAAACTTGCTGTGAGAGTTGATTGTGGTACCTTTTGACATTTACTTTAAATTAATTCACGTTTGTTTCTTCCTGGGTTTAAATTTCTATTGGCTTTTCCTAGTGCTTTCACTCATGTAGCTTTGTAGCAGCCATTCTTATTTCAGGATTTCGTAGACCTGGGTAGCATTTTTCTCATGCATTCTGAGTTTTATAGAAGATTGTTTTGTTTTGGTTTTTTTTTTTTTCCTCCTAGACGCTGCAAATAGTCTTGGAGTGTAGCAGTCAGGCAGGTCTTATTCTCCTGTGTAATTGGAAGGTCCTTTTCAAGCAGAGGCGTTACAAAAGGTTGGCAGCTCTGAACGTGTGAAATAACCTGCTCTGTGCTGTGGCTGTGGGGAGTGGAGCTCGTCACGTCATGGAGGATGCTGTGGGCAAGCGGAGGATGCTGTGGGCGAGTGCGTGGGGCTGCGTGGGGTGGGGCTCTCGGCTGCTGGCGTAGCCTCCTCTGGCCAGGGCCCAGGCTGGATAGGCTGTGCTGCTGGGGAGGGTAAAACAGACTTGAAGTGACAAGAGCCACAGAAAGAATAGTCAGCAAGCAGCTTGGAGAGATTGCCATCCTTGAATTTACTCCTGTGTTAGACAGCTGTCCGTCTTTTCAAAGCAGCTTACTTTGCAAAGAGGAGTAAAGGGAAAAATGTACACGGTTTTTAAATGTGAGGTATTGCTTGCTGATGAGACTGGCTGACTTTTTTTGAGAAATACTTTTTTTCCTTTCTTTCTGTTTAGCAGTCTTAATTTCGGACAGGGAGCTGCAGAATGAGGCAGCTGGCCAATTTTGAGTGTTTATGGGACAGTAATTTCTTTAATTTCTTTAAGAATAAACTCATCTGATGAGCAAGTCAATGTGTGGCTGTGGCTGCAGCATTATTTCTTCTTTAATGAAGAGGCTGGGCTGTTCGACCTGCTGCTCCAATCTTCTGTCTTGCAGTCATACATCAGAGCAGTTGCAGAGACTATCCATTGAATGTCTCAATCAGCCGAAGAAGGTAACTATATTTTAAATTTTAACTATACCATCAAAAGGATGCTGTAGAATTTGGACTCGCATGATAAAAAGACAAATTTCAGATGGTCTTAGCAGTTTTCTTGACCTTGCAGTAGCTATCCAATAATCATTTTGCCATTATCAGGTTGTGTAGCAATAGAAATGTGCTGCAGTAATTGATTTTGTAATAGGATCAGGTGATTTACTGGCTGCACTGACAACCACTTGCTTGCTTGTTCTGAAACGTGGAGCACTCTAATGGATGTTTTGATTGCAGCCTCGAGTTGATCTGAAACTGCTGGATGCTCAAAGTTGTAACGTCTCATTTGTCAGAATAAAAACTTCTCTATCTGTATTCTCTAATAACATTGGAAATTAATTGATTTTTTTTTTTAAATATGGACTCTTCACATTTCAGATTCTTTGCAAAATCCTTTCTGTGTAGAATTGGAAACTGTTTCAGTCAACTTTATGCATGTCAACTTATTCCCTTTCCCAATAGCCACTTAAAACACATTAACGCATGTCCTTTATGCATTTCCTGAGAATTTGGTCCATGCTAAACATAGTCCAAGTCTGTGCCTACAGGAGAGTATACAAGGATTCTTTGTGGATTGCCATTAGAAGTTATGTTTTTCTGTTAATGTATTATGCTTTGGAAGCAGAAATCCGTCTCTAATTAGAAACAAACCAAACTGAACTAAACAAAACCCATTCCATTTCAGAATATGGATTTTATGGTAGAAAAAGTCATTAGGAGCTGCGATCCAGTGAGTGAAACTGAGGAGCTTAATTGAGTCCACCTTTTGGACCAAGCTGTCTTATGCTGATAAAATTGAAAAGTGTTGTTAAATTCTTGGAGCTTTTAAGGTATGTAGTCCACCATTCATCTCCAGGTTAATCGGAGAGTAGTATGAGCACAGCATGTTACAATGGTTATTAACAGTTTATACTTAATTCTTTTCACTTTCAAAAAATGGTCTTAGTTTTTAGCCATTACTGTGCCTGAATAAACATGCCTTTTTGAGTGCTTGTTCACTTTTACGTGCTATATCATATAAGAACGAAAAGTTAAAAACAAAAAACCCCATTAAGCTGTTAAAAATGGCTTTTAATTGTTGTGCCTGTTTTGGAGTGAAAACTGATGGGGAAAAATTGCATCGGAAAGTTGAAGAGTCTCACATGGACCTCGAAGTAAGAAACGGCGAAAGGTAACTTCAGTATGCTGAAGTTTGGATGATGACAGTCACTTTGGCCTGAGTACATCAGTATGCTGTGTGTAATAGGTAATTAAATGACTAACAGCTAAGATCAAATACGTACCAGTTTCTCAAATGATCATATGCACAGTGATTTAAGTGGCCCAAAGTAAATAAAGGTGCTTGGATTTGAAATCGTTGAACCTAATTATGATTAAACTAAACTAAAAAGTTAAGATCTTTCAGCCAGTTCTCGCTTGATAAAAGTTAGTGAGCAAGGAACATTTGATTTAAACCAATAGCTTATGTTTCCCATTTATACCTCAGAGAAAGTAACTAAAAGAAAATTGATTCTTACTCATATAATTTGCTACACCTTTTTCCTAGTGAGGAGAATATATATATTACTATTATCTACTTTTGTTCCTGTAGTGTATAGCTCAACATTAGGTTCTTCTCCGCTGTTTGGTTTATGGTGTGGTTTTTTTGTGTGGGTTTTTTTTTTGTTTTTTGGGTTTTTTTTGGTTTGGTTTGGTTTTTTGTAACACTGTGAAATGAGTATGAGTCCCCTTGCAGAAACAGGCTTCTATCTCACCAGTTTATACATGTGAAAAGAAACCCAAATTCCCATTTCTCCAGCATACAATATGTTTTTTCAGTCTGAAAGAACTGGTCATTGTGTTGCAGTAGCAGAATGAGCCCAAAGGTGTGTTTTTTTAACCTGAAGAGGAGTAGTGTTCAAAGGTGGTGATGGTGGTGGGGGGTAGCACTTCACTGAGCTCAGGTTGCAGGATTTACTTACTGATTATTGAGTTCAGTGATTTGATTTTAAAAAAGGCGTGGGGGGAGGCAACAATCTTGCAGTGTTTCAACTATTTACTTTAAATTGACTTAACAGGTGATACGAAATGCAACTGTTGACTTAGGAGAGAGAATAAGTAAAAACTGCTTCTGTTTAAAGGAGTTAACTTGATGAGAAAAATAAGCTTAAATAGTTTGCTTTTACTTTGTTCTTATTTTTATACATATTTCTCAAGGTTAGTTTATACTATGTAGGAATTTTGCCACTGTAATGTTGTATTTTATAAAGGTATTTGTGAGAAAGATATCTGCTGTATTTTGTGTTTCTGGACACACTGATAAAAGAACTAATGAGTTATGTTCTGAAGTTCAAGAAGAATATATTTGTAAATCACTGAGGAAAATATTTGGAAATAATTGCATTTTTCCGAGAAAATGGAAAATAGGCTCTTCTTGTAAAATAGTAGTGTTTGGTTTGCAAAACTGCACTGCAAAATGTACAACTCCGTGAAACTGTAGCTAGGGCAGGGAAGAGGAAAAGGCCTTTCCGTTGAGAGTGATGTTCCTGTAATAGTATCAAATACTGATAGTATGTGCTGCAGGAGTACTGTTGCACTAACAGAGCTGAAGTAGTAACAGAACTAATTGAATAGTAGTGTTGGAATAACTGAAATTGGGTTTAACAGTCTGAAATTTCAGCTGGAGACTTGTTCAGGGTGCCTGCAGCGTGTGTTGGTGACCCTTGGGTGAGGCGGTCCGAGGTGTCCCTGGCCACCCGCTACGTCCCCAGCGTCGGGTCCAGGCTCCCACTGCACAGCTGCCGTCTGGAGTGGATCGGGCTGCTGCTCCTTACGTACAGTGTGTTACTTTAGGTCCTGGCACCTCAGTGGTGCTCTCATTAACAAAAGCCAGCACTTTGCTAGATTTAAAATGAGAGTTTCCATCTTATTATTCAGCCAGAAGATACTTGTAGTGGTAGCTGCTACAATAGCCCTGAAAAGGACTTGGTTTCTAAATATACTTTTGTGAGAAGGAAACTTGGAGTGTGAAATCTTAGGCTAAACATTATAGTAAACACCTATGTTAAAGATGAAAAGGAACTGGTTTTATCTTAAATGATATGTTCACATGTTGGTAATAAGGCCTCAACATTTGCCAAAATTGATTTAATTGTGCACACTATTTAGTGGCATGAGTTTGTAGACCTAATATTATTTCATGTTTAATGTGTCTCCCAAAATGTCAGTGAAAGGAATCTTCCAAAAAAATTAATTCCTTTTTACAAAAATGCGTGAGAGAATTACATTGATTTGATAAAAATCTATGCTGCTAATATACTTTTTATCTACTGTAACAGATAGGAGGTGTTTCTCTGAGAAATACTGACAAAATGACGTTTCCTGGAAGGACTTTAATTTTTAACCAGTCTAGTTTAATTTGATTTTGCTGAAATGTGATAGTATTCGGTTTTTGTGTGCATGTGCTGTTTCACATAACCATACTAGCTTCTAGGGGAACTGGAAGTGTTACCAGATTGTGAATGCTTGTTACCAGTAGGTGAAGCCCTATAATTCTGTTTACTGATCTCTTTGCAAAAATTAAGTGAAAAAATCACTGTGTAACACCTTCGAAATATTTCAATCCTTTGAGAAGTTCTAATATTTTCTCTGTATTCTGGAAATGGAGCATAGACCTTCATTCCCTTCTGACTTAGCATTACAGTGATGTGGGTAGCACTCGATTGAAGAGCTGGATGTGGAAAACATATGTTGTAATGGCGTCATTGGTAGAAAACATATGTTATAATGGCATCATCAGTCTCCACTGCAAGTAGAAGCAGCACAGCCTCCCCAGCTGGTCTGTGGCAGGGCAAGCGGGGTCTTGCCTTTCACTTGAGCAGCACTTGCTCCGAGGAGCAGATGGTTTTGGAAAGAGAGTGGCTGAGCAGGGGAGCAGTTCTGGGGGTCAGGCTGTTACCTGGGACGCTCGCTGTCTATGCCATACTCGGGGGTGTTTGAATTGGGGTGAGAAGGGGCGAGACTAGAGAATGAGTGAAATTTTGCATGACTGTGGGAGCAATTTAGCTAGGTTAAGAGTAAGTTATTTCTAGTGAACTTATATAATAGAGTTGGGATATTGGTCTGTTTCTAACGCAGAACTGAGGAGTGAAACTCTTCAGTAGTCAGCAGTGAGCACTTTGCTGTTTGTGAATGCTTGTGTAGCTAAAGACAAAAGGTAATGATCTTCTAAGCTGGTTTTCTCACTCTCCATGACCCTCCAGATCAGTTGAGGGCTTCTGTACCTGATAACTTAATGAGGAATTGACCAGATTGATTAACAGCGTCCCCTCCCTTCCTGGTGATTTCAGTAGGAAAAAATAAAAGTTTACTGGCGATTGCAGATCGCTTTAGGATCTCGTTTAAACCTAACTTAAGTCTGGAATAAAATAATGTGACTATGAAAATGGATGTGTGGCATATCTTGCACTTCAAAATCTGTCAGACACGCTCATAAGAATGTAGATGACTGTATTCCTACATGTTTAGCCCTCAATCGCAAAGTGAAAAAGAACCAGTAGTGAAGAAGAATTTTTTTTATATATATATATATATAAAGTCCTGCATGAAATTGGAGGAAGACTTGAGGAAGTTAAAGGTGGAATACTGAGGGAAGAGGTAGTGTAAGTTTTGTAAGGAACTAGAAGCAGGCAGGAATTTTATTTGAGGGTGGAAAACCTGGCTGTAAACTACTGTTCTTATTATCTGTGTATGTATGAATCTTGCACAGCTGCTGAATCACAGTCTTTTGCTTTTGCAGATAACATGCAGTCTGTGTGTATTTATATACACACACAAGAGTTATGGTTGGAGTTTGTGTTTTTTTTGTTTGTTTCCAGCTGCCCTCCAAATTGGTGTCATTAGAAACTTATCATGGGATCTGAATTTCAGGCTTCATTTTCGCAGAAATAAAATTTGTGATCATAATTCTGCATTTTTAGATACCATTCCTAATGTGTCTAAAAGGAACCTGATAACTCCCACATGGTTAAATTTAGCTCTGCTAAGAATAATGGTTTTTTTTTTTTTTTTTTTTAAAAAAAAGTAGTCAAAGCCTTCTTTTGGTAAAATGAAGAGAAAATATAAATCTAGATATATCTAATAAAAAAAGTACAATTATGCCTTTTTAGGTCAAGACCTTTAGTATATTTAAGATTAATTACTCTTGTAAATGGATTTTTGTTTAACTGTTATGTTGTACAGATGCTGAAGACTAAAAGTTCCTAACTTTTTCCTGTGGAGATACCTACTTCCTGTATTTTGCACATGACACAACAAAACCAAGTAACATGTCGTGTAACAATGGCATGAAATATTTCAGCTGACCAAGCAGATACGTATTTTTTGCAACTTCTACATCTTACATTGCACTTTCAGGGTTAAGAGTTTTGTGTAATTGTAAGATAACAGAAGAAAGAAAACTTTGCTGAATTCTAAAGTATGGTGGCCTTTGATTTTTATGAATTAATGTTGATTTATGAACTGGTTTTTTTGTTTGTTTTAAACTGGTCTGTCTAAGCAAAGGTGAGCTGTTCTGGCTGCCAGTGAAAGAGTGGAAAAATTGTCTGCCAGTTTAACAGTGACAGTCTTGCAGGCTTATGGGGGAGAGGCTGGAGGGGCATCATGTTGTGCCTTCAGAAAAGATGTCTTGCTCTAATCAGAAGGGCGGACAGTGTAAAATGGACTGTGAATATGCCAAATAATGAGTTTAAATAGCAGCAGACTTTTTCTTCTGACTAATTGTGAGGAAGAGAACCTTCCTTGGTGTGTTTGAATGAGTAGAAGGTGGCGAAAGGGAGGAAGCCTTCTGTGTGTGGGAGACAACAGAGGATCTGAGCAGGGGGAGAAAGGACAAATAGATTTTTAAGGTCAGAGGAACCATTATGATTATCTAGTCAGACCATCTGTGTAGTGCAACACAGGATTGCACCCATGCTGCAACCCTGAGTTTGAGGTTCAGCTGTAACAGTATTCAGAGCTAAATTGTACTGCTCCTTCTTTTGCTGCAGAATATTCTGTACCACAAAGTCCTAATCCAGCGTTCATTATATTGTCATCTATTACCCCTTTAAAGATTCCATTCTACTTAAGTATTTTGATTTTCCTTGGTCTCTGTCAAGCTGAAGTGGTTTCTCTCTTTTACTTTTTTCAAAAGAGCAACACATAATTTCTTTCCTGCTGTTGACAAAACAGGAAAAATTATGACAACCTCATAAACAGTAACATTGTGTGGTAAAATGCAATTACTGCCATCAATATTGTCATTATCAGAAGAACAGCAATGTAAGAGAGAGCAAAACCATTGCAATGTACTCTTGCTCAAAGCTGAATTTAGACAAAAAAGATCGATTTCAGAAATAAATGACATTTCCCAAAAGTCCTAATTGGGCCGGTTTACCAGAGTGGTAGTTTTTCTTCATTCCAACAGGCTGACATTGCAAGTCTTGATTTGAGCACAGTCAGTCTCTTACAAATGGTATTACAAGTGCTACAACACAGACAAGCCTGTTAATAGTATTAAAGACTATGAGATTCTGAGGTTCAAATTAAATATTTTCAATTTTAATCAAAGCAACTTTTCATATACAATCTTAATAATTCTCCCCCCAGTTCTCCCTCCCAAAAAGGCTGCCTTTTACTCATTAAATTACACAAGACAGCAATGAGCCATGGAGAGTGAAATGTCATCACAGCAATAGAGATCTTCAGATTCTTGAGCAGTAATATCACTGCAGCAAAAATGAACGCGTGTGCTTGGCTTGGGTGGTTTGAAAGGGCCTCCAAGGAACTTCTTACCTACTAGTAGCTTAATGTTCCTGCTGTTCCTGTGAAGTAATTTTTATTTTGCTAAGCACCAGACTTTACTCTTTGGAACTTTGTGCCGTGACTTAGAGCTTGTTGACTTTCAGCCTTAGTTGATGGTATTCAGGGACACATCAAGAGTAAAGGTGATGCAGTATGAACCATTCTGGTCATTCTTGCAACACTTTCAGTTGCTTAAAAATATCTTAACATCCTCATAAGCTGAACACTGTACTCTGCTTACTGTTTTGGTAAAGCGGTTGCAAAGACTTCTTGTACATATTTTTTTGTTAAAGCTTCTGAACTTTCAAACAACCGTTTCTCCACCACCATGTTTATTCCAGTTTTAGCAGCATTTTATCTCTTGCCTTAACTATCTTTGTAGTTATACTGTAGTGCAAGAAAAATAGAGAAATAAACATCTTTGATATTGGTGTGCTATGCTTTGCAGATAATACTAGAATCGGACTGTAAATTTATCAAGTTTTTCTCCATGGACTTCAGAAGATATATATATTTTTTATTACTACATATAATTTTTCTTAATTCTGTGAGAAGCCTCTTTTTTCCTTTATCCTCCCTGTTGAGATGTCACTGATGATATTGTATTGATCCACTAAAAAGGTTTGCAGAGAAGCTTTTTACTTGATGTAGGCTGTCTTTAATTATAGCTATGCCACTGTGCTGTGCAGAACTCTGTAGTTAGGGTTGTGTCAGCACTTACATTTTAAAACCCTCATTTTTATCAGCAACTTAATACTGACATTAAAAAAATGCTTTGAGGTAAATCATAGCAAGATTTTAGCCTTCAGGGTGAGTCAGTAAGGATTCACTATATTAAAAACTATTCAGATAAATCTGAACTAATGAAAGGTTATAACCTCTTTTACACACACACTCTTTATGTGTGCTTGCAACTACAGTTTTAACTTTTTGTTTTTTAAGGCTTTTTTTCTTATGTGAGGTACTGTCATTCAGCATCTAAAAAGTAGCAGAATTTCTCTGAGGATCTCTAAGGGACCTACAGTAACTCCTAACCTCCTTGCCTCTTTGTCTTGACCTTACCCTTCCTTTCCTTTCCCTTCTCCCAAACCTGCAGTTGCTTTGAGGAGGGGACCTAAGGAGAATGAAGGATGACTGTCTCAGTTGTGTTGTGTTTGCTATATGTATACTTAGCAAATGTTTAATCCTACATAAGAAAGTAACGTGTGCAGAGGGGTCTTTTTCTCCTTATTTTAGAAAAATAAAGCTACTACTGTAAAACAATCTTTCTGATATTGCAGCCTGAGGCTGTTGGAAATGTCTGTACATTAGATATCTGTGCTGGCTTATGATCCAGAGCATGGTACCGTTCCCTAATGATGGGAGCCTAAATGAACAGGACTCGGTTTTTCCACAGTGGTGTTAGTGATGGTGCCTACCCTTTGCACAAAAGGGTGATGGCTAGAGCACTCGAGGCTCTGTTCAGTTTTTCCCTCATCCTGCAAGGGTGTAAACGCACATCCCTCCCTTTTCTAGGAGAGTGCTGAGAAATTGTTTGGGGGGGGGCAGCTTCCAGCTCTGTTGTGGTGTGTAGGCCACTGTGTGATCAAGAATAAGGGGGAAAGCAAGCAAGAAGGAATATGATTTTGCAGACTTAGTGTACTTTGCCTTGAGTTTGGGTAAGAGATGCCTGAGTACCAGGATTTGTTACCTGTGTTATTTCCAGGTCTCCCTCAAAAATTTGACAGCTATACAGAAAGAGCGGGACTGAAATACAGCTTTCCTTCCTAGCTGGAAGGACTGGTTAGAGTCTTTGTCCCTTCTGTTATCCTGTGATGCCTCGTTAGAATGCTATACTGAGGAGAAAGAAATGCTGGTTTAAATCTCCCACATTAAATTTTGCTCTGATAATGCACATGTGTGTGTTTCTTAGTTCTCTTCTAACTGAGCCTGACATACAGACTTTATGATCTTTTGACTTTTTTGTTTTGTTTTTGGGCCAGGTATTACCTGGGCATCAGGCCCTCCTGGGATGGGAAAATGCTAGAGGAAAAAGAAACGTAATCAGCACAGGCAACTGGCGATGGGTACAACATGTGGAAAAAAGAGGGAAGAGGTCTAGTGCTCAAAAAAATTGGATTTCAAGAGTCAGAGCTGTAGCATAGCTGTGCTTTGAACTCTGACACTGGTACAGCTACAAGCCTGGATTTCACAGGAACTTGATACCCTTGTGAAGTTTGGTGTAGCTGACCTTGCTGGAGGGAGACAAAATCACACTTTCACCTTATGTTTGTTGCTGAGATAAAGCAGTTAACTATGAAGCGTACATGCCCTAGCATTGAGCAATCTAGAAGATATGTAGAATAAAATATATGCTGGAAACTTCCAGTGAATAATGAGGGTGGAAAATACTTCACTAAATACACCTTGTTTGCATTATGTGGGCATGTTGGTAGGCCCTGAGGGCAAAAATTGATATGTCAGACTGTTGTAATGCACGTGCAGGAAGAAGTTGCACTGACAAGGCAATGAGGTTCTTGATACTTTATTTACCTTTCACCTTTTCAAAGCCCTTCTGCAGGGAAGTATATGTGATAAACCTCACTTCATAAATGGGGGAACAGACTCTGAACGTGAAGAGGCTGAAGGTCCCTCTTCAGGCCCCTGGCAAATCTGAGCCTGGAAACTGTGTCTCCTCAGACTGCATTCAGCTGTCTTCCCACTAGATCACATTTTCTCCACATAGTAAAGAAAAAGTTAAGAAAAAGAAAGAAAAGTTAAGACTCAAGTGACTGAAAGGTGTCAAAAAGGTTGTATGGGTATTCCGAGTAGCTTAAAAAGGTGATTCTCACTTTATATAGCTGGAGAAATAAGGCACAAGGAAGATAGCGACTCATCTGAATTCTCACATCTGGAGTTGGGATAAAAATCCGATCTCGTTCCTATCTTTTTAACACTTTTTAACAAAATGATCTCTGTAGCTGCCTCTTTGCAGCAAGATGGACCTTATTGCTTCAGTTTCTTTTGTGCCACTTCTTCTCAAGTACGTGTGTAGCATCTTGCCAACCGTTGGGGACTGTGTGCCAACTAATGCAGCTGTCATTTGATTATTTTTTTTTCCCCCAAGCTTTTTGGCTCCATCTGCTTGCCTGGTCACTTCCATTGTTTGCTTTCCACTTCCCGCTGTGCTGCTTCCCAGATGCATAGTTGACAGTAATAGTCAGTTTGTCCCTTTCCCTCCCCCTGAGTCTCTCCAAGGGATGCAGATTACACCTTTCCTTCCTCCACATGCCTATGCCCATACTTGTAATTCAGGATGGGGAGTAGAAGAGGCTTCCTGAACATGTCATAACTTAATGTATACAAAAGGATTTTCCATCTGCTTTCCACCCACAGCCACAGCTATTTCTCAATATCTGGAGTGACAGCATCATGTTTTTCTTGAGCAGGTTTTGGTTAGGTGACATAAATTGAGGAAGAAAGGAAACAGCTAGACAACATGGACTGAGAGATAGTACAGAAGCTGGGAAAGCAGTTCTGTAATTTATTTCTCTTAAAGCTATAACAACCTCTAATTTTGAGTGGTAATCTATTGATGAAAGATTGGTCACTAATTCATTTTTCTGCTTAGAAAGATAACTTGCATAACAGAAGCAATTCAAGATCTTAAGATGTGCAAATCACATTGCTAAGTCAGTGCAGAGCATCAGAATTAGTGTGGTGTGCCAGCTGAATTTGAAACAAAATGTATTTATGTATTTAAAATAAATATCTATATGTCTCTGTATCTACTTGCAGTTGACTTGGTGTCAATTTTTGTTTGGAGCTCAAGAAAGCAGTAACAACTGGCAGTTACAAACCAATGAAGTTTTGCAAGTATTGTTGGTCTAAACTGTTCTCTCCATTTTAGTAAGCAAGATTTTTTTAATCTTGCTTATGTGCACATACCCATTAGTAGTTTCTCCTTTAAAAATTTCTTATGATCAGGTGGGAGCACTGATGCCTATGTGTGGGTTAATTTTCAGTTATTTTGCATATCTTGCTTAACGTTTAACTTTTTCCTTTAGAAGAATGAGTAGTTAGCATGTTTTCACTTCATTGTTGTAGAGCTTCTGAGCTCAGAATTCTGGGGGAAAAATAACACTGCATGTAAAGATAATTGTCATCCTGAAGAGACAAAAAATTGCTACTTCCCAGTTTTATTCTTACTAGAAAGGTGGAGTAATCTTTCCCAGACTGAGAAGTTCCTGGCTGTTTGGTGACCATAGCTTCCATTGTGGACAAACTTGCAGAAGAGGCATCTTTCTTTATGAAGAACTTAATGGATTTTTATGTTTTAACCTCAAATTAAAGGCTTCCTCAAGCCTGTTTTATGCAACATACGACGTTAATTCTTTTGCTAGTCTGTAATGCTAGTTGTTTACATTAAAATATTAAATTTTTTCCCCGGTAGTACTCCAGCTTCAAGTTCCTTGTCGACCTTTACTTTTGTAAATAAAATAAAATAGCAGCCTTCTATCAGTGGTAGGTAGGCAAAGCACCATAGTGGTTTTTGTTGGAAACCTATGTTTAATGGTTCTGAGCTGTTACATGGACTCAGTGGCCAGCAAAAGTAGCAAAGATGAGTTGGGTTTTGGAATGTTTGAGATCCTTTATGATCCCATGGCATCTAAAAAAAATCCCTAAACAAAACAATGCCCTCCACATCAACCCTCTTCTGGGACAAAAAAGATACAAAATGTGTATTGATATATTAAGAGACATTAGGTCATTTTATGGCAGTGACTATGTTTTCTCTAAATATACCGAGCCGAATCCTGTACCTTAGTTGTTGTATCACATCTGAGTAAAGGGAAGAGATGGCACCTTAAGAGTAAGAGGAATCTATAACATGGTGCAGACACTGCTTTCTGTTAGAGAGGCAGGTGCTTTTATTCAAAGGCCCTGGTCAGCCAATACACAGTGGGGTAGTCTGGCATTTTCTAACAGCTATTATTTATCCTCAGCTTTGTTAAGGTGGTTGTTTCATCTCCTCTGAGCAGAATAATCTGCTATTTTTTTCAGATTCTAGAAATACAGGGAAAAATAAACATGAAAGTGGATTGTTAAACAGGTAGGTAAGGGAGTGCAGAGCCTCTGGAAAGAATTTAATCAGGACATTTTCAAGGATTTTGTCTACTTCTAAAGTTGGTGTAAACTTTGTTATACAGATCCAGCCAAATTCTGGATAAAACATATTGAAGTTCTCACTACAAAGGTTTAATAAATACCAAGCACTTCAGCTGTCATTTTATGTACTGAATGTGTGAGTAGCAGCAAGTGGGCACAGGATTTGATTTCTCTACAAATCAGTAGATGAGGCTGTGTCATTCTGGGTTAGTGCACAGGGTGGCTGTGTGTGGAATAGTGGCTTGCAGAAGTGCTAAAAACCAGTGGCGTCAGATTCTTGTAATTTATGGAACAGACTCTTGATGTCCTCCCTTGCCTGCTGATGTAAGAGGCACACTTTTAAGATTTCCTGCACGTGCTAGATCTCTAGATACTTAATGAAGTGGATGCTATTCCTATGTGTGTAGTTGATCTTTAACTCTCAGAATTAAAATTCTAAGTGTAGGAACTATAGAAAATAATGGATACAACACATACCTGCTTGTGGGAATAGCAGAGAAATAAAAAGGTGATGGCAATTCATTGGCTGTCTAACTTTTATAAATTTATTTTAGCCATTGTATCTGAAAAGGTTTTGTATTAGTGCATGCAGCTTACGGATGTTTGTGACTGGTTCCATGAGCGGGAAAATGTAGACAGTTGAATACTTAAGTCTTGTGCCATCGTTTGCGGAGTGATGGCTCTGGTAAATGTCCTGATGACATATATTATATAAGGTGTAATTAGGTGACAGATGGCATCAAACTTCACTTGCAGTTGTAGTTGGCATAGCTTTTTGAGGAGGGAACAGTGAGGACACACTGGTATTTTTGCACTTTATTTAGCCGCTTCTATTCACAATATACCTTTACTCATGCTGTTTGAATGCAATTACACTTTTGGTTTTAAAAAGCAAGTTCTCAGATGACCAGTTAAGATATTTTTGATGCTGAGGAAGGCAGGTACTACTGCTATATACATTTAGGCTTCTATTTTACTGTGTAACTATCCAGTGGTTTTTGTATCTTGACAGGCCTCTCTGTCACAGTAGCAGGACTGATATTTCTAGAACCATGAGTCTACTGTTTTCCCCACTAAAACTTACTACAACTATAAAGCAAGTACAGCTATAGGCAAGTACTGCTAATACGTGAAGACGAATGTCTTCTCTTTAGTTGGTTTATATTAATGATTGTACTGATGGCTGGCAAACAGCTTCTGATATCAGGCAAATCACAAACAGAACATTTGATTTTATTTTCATGCAAGGATTGTAGTACAGTCTTTGCATTTTCTCAGGTAGAATTCAAAAAGACATTGTTTTGGTATTTCGTGTTTTTTTAATTCTATAAAATTGATTGCTGTCCCAAGGTCAAATATTTGTTTCTGCTAGTCACAATAGAGGGTCTGTTGTTTGTAATCTTCTAGCCTTGAATGTGTTTTTGCTCTTTTACTTGGTCAATAATTCTCATTAGATCCTGTTGTAGATCTGTCATGCTGGCTCTAAATAACTTGGCTCTTGCTAAGAGTCCCATGCAAAGGTGAATAGACTTTTGCTGCTTTCACATGATGTGAAACTTGGGTTGTGCTTTAGCAGTCTTTAAGTTTCAGGATTGTACACAGATTTACAGAAGCACATGTTTAGTATGTCAATTAAAAGGAGTTCAGAGATGTTAAAACTTTTTGAAAATACTTGCTTTTAAACATTGCAGCTACTTTAGACGTTAATTAGTCCAGATGGTGAACTTCACTGTCCCACTGGTTTAGCATCTTAATTGTTAGTTTCCATTATGAAAGTCTTGTCCTAGCAGTATCAATAGTATGCTGCAAGGACAATGCTGCTTGGACTTCCTTCATCTCCATCATTAGAGAAGCTTTAGATATTATTAAATTAAGGAATTGAGTTCTTGGCCTTTATGACAGTGTTCCTCTTATGGGTGCACAAAGCCAATTTATCTTGAAGCATAAAATAAACAGTCAAGTACTAATGTTATGAAGTGTCCATTTGTGCTTGTTTCAGCTGTTACTAAATATAAAAATTGATATGCTGGAACACTTACTCCTGAGTCGTCATGTTTTTCCAAGCCCTGCATAATACAGTAAATCAATAATGCACTTTCTTGGCTACAGGCGCTGAACAGATCTGATCCTGTTTTCTCTATATCTAGTAATGAATTATCTATAATTTGTCTGCGACCTTAAATTGTATAATTTATTCTACTCTTCACATTTTTTTTTCTTGCTATCTCCTTATGCTTACTTCACTTCCAGTTTTACGCTGCCACATCTGCCTGGAATATTCTCTCTTGTGACATGTAGCTTCTAACTTTACCTTCCAGTTTCTTTGCAAAATGCGGTTTTTCTGTGATCTCATCAAGTCCCACTTTCCTGTGTTACTACTCCTAATTTCCTTGAACAGTAGTGGAGGAACTTACAAGTAGCATATCTATCCCATTGCAAGCAACTAATTGTATATCTTGATTTTACATATTCCTTCTCTTCTTGATCTGAGAGTTGCAAATTCTGATGGGCAAATGCTGTCCTTTATACAGTATAAATGATGGACTCGCTGTGCAAGAGCCACTGGGCTCATTCTCTCTGGAAAGGTACGTGTGTATTGACAGTGGGAGACACTAGTTGGTATTTGTCAAACCTGACCTTGGAGAAAGGATTTGCTCGGTGAAGGGCAAATGAAAGCACCTGCATTTGGATTTCATGTTTACGTACTGGGTATGAAGCTCACTGGTAACTAATTTGGAGGTGATACATGCGTATTAAGAATCAAGCTCTGCGCTGCTTCTACTCTGGCAGACCCTAAGGAGTTGAACAGACTTTTCAGAAATACACTGAGGCTGTGGAGCAGTACTCAGCATTTCAGCTCTGAGGTACGTGTAGTGGAAATGGTAAATGTAATATGTGAACAAGCAGGCATAGATTCTTTTCCTAGAGCCTTTTGTAGGATGTGTTAACACTTGAAAAGATATGTCAATCTTTCTTCCCCATCGGATTTTCTTTCAAAAGATAGGGAGGAGCTTTTACAGGCCACTTTGTTGTCTTTCACTGCCCCTACTGTCTTTTGTTACTACTGAAGCATACAGTCACTAAGTGTACTCATTACATAAGCAAAGAAATGAATGCTCAGAACCAAGTGCAGATACTTCTCAGAATAAACAAAGAATCTTCTCTGCAGATATTTTGGACTTCTGATCGAATCTTGTAAACTTAAAGTAACAAGTCCTTTGTAAAATAAGAATGAACGCATGATCTACAACTGTTGATTTTTGAAGGTTTCGTGCTAATGGCTGGCTGATCCCAGATCACTTTTGAAATAGTGTGTGGCACTGCTGCTAACAGAACAGAAGAGATTCAGTTGGCATAGACTGACCTGTGTTTTATTTCTTCTACTTTATTACAACATATGTGAATATCAAAAGACTGTACCTGTTTCTGTGTTCAGTTGTGATTTTCCTGTTGCTGCTTATTGATGAGGACTTGGTAAGAGCAGTATCTTGAACAATGGCATTGTATTTTGCAGCTAGAAATACCTCATTCTTCAATCATGTTAAATTTATTGCATCTTCATGAAGCATCTTAGCTTTTGATCTCTCCCACACCTCTCTTCTTTGTTTAAAAAAAGAAAAAAACAACCACAAAACAAAAAAAAGGGGTGGGGAAGTCCTTGATGGTGTTCAGTTCCTTGAGGGATGTTCTAAGTACAAAAGCACCGACCTCTCCCACCCAATTGTTGGCTGGATAATTCAGCAGTTGTTAACATGGAAGCTGTTTAGAAAAGGATAGGGGTTTTTTTTTAATAAGTTTCAGAGGCTTAGCTTTTTGGTTCCTTGTTTTTGGTCATCAGTCTGAACAGTTTAGCTATCCTGTCTGTACATGTGCATCTCGGGCTCTCCCTGTGTACAAACTGATAGCTTTGCTTTCTACTTGTAGATAAAGAATGCTAGGGCAAAATTGTTCTGTCAGACCTTCTTGCAGAAGTGAGTAAGAAGAAGTGGTAGCAGAACACATGTGAATACAACATAATGGTAGCAAAAACATAAAATCCTTTACCTTTAGAAAGACCCTTTTTCATAGTTCAGTTGTGGAATGCATGCGCCCTTGCATAGCACGTATCCTTGAAGCCAGTGGTGAAGAGAATGATGATAGCTTTGCTTATGCTTTCTTAGTATTTGCAGACTTGACTTATATTTCCTTACACTTCTGAGGTTATTTTAACAACTTAAGGAAGTTTAAAAAAAATGTTTTAGAACTTGAGACTAAAGTTGAGAATAAAGCACTCTGTCCAAGTAGTAAATTCTGTGGTGAGTTTTCCGTCTGGATAGATGCATGGACTTCCTCCCCCTCCTTGAAATTATCTGTCCTTGTGAGCTTTCTGAGGATGCTCCCTTCTGAAAGTGACTGCCGAAGAAGCAGGAAGCCCATGAGGTAGGGTAGTGAGTTTCTGGCAATTCCAGTTGACCACTACTCTTTTCCTCATTTATTTGTCAAACAAAAATAACAATACAATAATTTTGTCCTTTGGGAAATATTTAACATTTTAATTGCATTTACAGTTTGTTCTCTGCTTAAATAAGAGAAGTGGTCGCAGTTTGTGTCTAAATAATCACTTGTATGATTCTTATGATTTCTGAGATGTGTGTTGTATCTCAGACTTTGTAGGCTGTAGATGCCATCTGCTTCCTAAGACTAGGGTTGATAACCTCAGTTCCCTTTTGAGGGGTTTTACCAACATGGGGAAGCTGTGAAACAACAGATCGTAAATCTCAGGTGAACTCTTACTAATTTCCCCGGTGAACGTTGCTGGGCTGCAGGGGGCATTCAGTTCAGGTTCACCTGGGCTGATCGCAGGTTAGAGCCGTGTGCCGCCTGGCCTGTCCCCCAGCTGAAGGAGATTGTTTGCGTCTCTAATCTGTTTGTGGAACTGCTCGTGCGAGTGCTTCCTAATCTATTTCAGGCAAAACGAATCTGCTTAGCTGAGAATTTAAACTTGTAAGCTAACCTGGCTCGTTCTGACTGAAGCGGATTAGTGATGCTTATGTGCGCAGGTACTCCAGGAGATCTGGTTGGATGCAGTGATAAGCAGGCTGGGTCTGGGAGGCTGAGCTGTGCCTCAGGGAGAGTGTATGCATGTCTGTCTACGCTCCTTTCTGAAAGTTTCTTTAAGTAGCTTATTTTAGTGTGTCAGGAAGTCTACTTTGAAAGCAAAGTAAATCTTGTGCCAGATAAGCATGCTCGGGAGCTTGCTGAGCACTTCATAGAATCATAGAAGAGTTTGGGTTGGAAGGGACCTTAAAGATAATCGAGTTCCAACCCCCTGCCATGGGCAGGGACACCTCCCACTAGCCCAGGTTGCTCAAAGCCTCATCCAGCCTGGCCTTGAACCCCTCCAGGGATGGGGCATCCACAGCTTCTCTGGGCAACCTGTTCCAGTGTCTCATCACCCTCACAGTAAAGAATTTCTTCCTAATATCTAGTCTAAATCTGCCCTCTTTCACATTAAAACCATTACCCCTCGTCCTATCACTACACTCCCTGATAAAGAGTGCCTCCCCATCTCTCATGTAGGCCCCCTTTGAGTACTTGCTTTCTGTTAGCTGCTAGTCCTCACCTACTCTATTTTTTTTTTTTTTATATATGAGTGATCTGTTGCAGTTTTAGCTAGGATTTCCCTATGATGCTTGTTTTAGTCCTGCTATATCCCTGGATATAATGACTTCAGCTAATATTTCAGTTTCCACTGGAACTGTTTCTTTCTTTTCAAAGAGATGTCACCAAATTCTGTTGCAAGACTAGGAGAATTTCTGTGCAAGCTCATGAAAATCTCATGCTTTCTTGAGGCTGGTAATATGATTTCTGCGAAGTCAGCCAACTAGAAAGTTGATGGATGGTGCCTGCTTCTGAGCTGCTTAAGACTTCCATGCTGAGGTATAAAGGATGGAGCACTCATCATCCAATCTCTGTTCCTTCACCAGTGACAGAAAGACTTAGTGATGTCCAGCCTGCTGTCCTGGTACTGTGAGTCAAGCCTTTTGCAGGTGTTACCACACTTCAGAAAAAGTTTCCTGAGTGCATTCTGTCTTGTAAATTTACCACCTGGGACTGAACAGACTTGGGATCAGACTTTTAAGTTGTCTCCTCCTGTCCACTTGTAGAGAGTCCTTTGAAACAGACAAATCTTCAAATCTGTTAAGATTTCTTTCTGGTGAGCCCTAGCACTGAGCGTGGCAGATGTTGCTCTCTGGGACAGTTCCACCTCCCAAGCCAGATGTGCAACAGGCTTCTTGTTTTTTCCCCACACACAGACTCAAAAAATCAAGGAATGTAAGACCGTATTTGTCCAGTCTGTAAGAGTGGCTTTGGGCCAGAAGTTCCAAAAAGAACCACAACTACCCAAATTTACGCTGACAAGTACTTCTAAAGCAGTCATTTCCTCAACAGAGAAGTCAACATTGAGTGCAGGAGCTGTTGCTGGGTACAACCATGGTCCTGAAACAGTTGGTCCCCTCACTGCCAAAGTAGTTATTTCATGTTTTGAAACGGGGAACTAGAAGCACCTAAAAGCTTGAGGGTTTCAGGTCAGTGCCCACCCATAAAGATGAGATATCTTGGAAACATATGCCCGATCTCACTAGTGTCTGAGGAGTAAGTGCAGATCGGTGGACCCCATTGCTGCCTTACCCCATGTTAATTGCAGTACCTTTGAGAAGGGCTATGGGAATGGACTTCAGTACATGAGCCCTGCACTACTACAAGTAGAAAATATGTTCTTGCCAGGCTTTGATACAAATCTATGAGTAATGTTACCAGGAAATGAAAGCATTTCTTAGAGCCTAGTTTCTTTCCAGGATTCTTGTTGGAGTAAGAAGATTTATGTCCTAGATATTTTCCAAGTGTTGAGATGATAGGAATGGAAATGTAAATAACTTTGAAAGTTCAAGTGTGGTTTTTATACCATTTTACAATTAGTACCTAAT
The DNA here is from genome assembly GCF_000699245.1 of Pterocles gutturalis. Classification (NCBI taxonomy): domain Eukaryota; kingdom Metazoa; phylum Chordata; class Aves; order Pterocliformes; family Pteroclidae; genus Pterocles; species Pterocles gutturalis. The sequence goes on along the minus strand of NW_010147310.1, from coordinate 12,560 downwards.
CATTGTTTCTATTGAGCCAAATAGCTGACTTCTGTGTCCTGGTGACCAAAAAGTGATTTCTGAACTTTGGACAGAATTTGTTAATCAGCCTTGCATCTGAGAACATGGAAGCCTACATGTAGATTACTAGGAAAATTAAGATAGACACAGACTTGAATGCCGTGATGGATGACTTGGACTTCACATTGCCAGCATGGTTTGTACTATATTCTGTTTTCCTCAGTAGAGGACTGGACCTTTTGAAAAGTTGAGCTATTTAGTGAGAGAGCCTTACAGTTACTAAAAGCCTTTTTGAGCTGCTGCAATGAGAATGATTACTGTAAGGTCCATGTTACAGGCTTCAAGATCTGCCTGTTATAGGACATAACCTAACCAGCCAGGCTTTCCAGTAAGGACAAATATAGACACCATTTTTGATGGTGCTGTCACTACCAACAAGCAATGTATTATTCAGAAAGTCATCCAATTTGGTGTTCTATCAGTAGAAACAGTCGTAGTGAAATACAACTGTTAGCAGCTGGACTGTTCCACACATCACTCTTACATGGTAGAGATAAAACCACATTCTGAATGTTTGATAATGGCCTCAAAACTTGGTTTAAATCATTCAGTTATTTTACAAGTCTTTTTCTCAAACACCTTTTCTCTGTTAGAAGATAAACAACCAGCCCAGAAATGTGCCTTTCCTGTTCAGTGCATCCAGAGCTCTGTTCTCTTGTGTTGACACGGCTTCTTGACTCTTCAGGTTCCCTTCCCTATTGTATTGTGGGTCCCTGTGGCACGTAGGAGACAAACCATCTTGATTCACAAATTGTACCATCTCAGCTGCTTTGGATTTCTGCCTTTTACCAGCAATCTGGCAAGTCTTTTGTGCTGAATATCAACACGCACTTCACTAGGGCCTGAGCAGCTTCGTATACTTGCTTCAGAAAAGTGCTGGTCCAGGATCTGCAAGGCACCTGTGCGGCATAGCAGCTGAGTTCTGTGCTGTACACCTGATAGAGCAGCAAGGGCAGGCACCAGGTTTGGATGGGGCGTAGTGCAGTCTGTGTTTGATCCACGCAGCTGATGCTGTTTAGCACTGCTGTCTGGGACGGACAGATTACTCTTCACTTACATGAATTTGCGCAGGCAATGCCCTTGAGAGGTCAGGAACGTAGTTTGGCCTGCAGTAAAGGTGGATTGAGACAGTGACACTGGGGCCTCTACCTCTTTGCAGCTGCCGTTGTGTGATGGGTTTGCTGTTGCAAAGCAGCTGTCCTAGCCCTGCGTGCCTTTCCACATCGGCATGAGAAACAGTGGCTCATGCAGGCCAAATCTGGCAAACTGGTGATTTGGTCAGACTTCTGACAACAGTCAAGTTTAGATCTGTAATGCTTGCAGTGAAGCATGGCTTGCTTTTATTGAAGAGGGTAGCTTTAAGTTAATAGGTAGGTGGATTTTTTTGCAGTGGTGTAAGTTTAGTTGATCCTAGCTGTTACCTGCTCTCTGCTGGAAATGTGTAAGGTCTGCTGTCCTTACAACTGTCATTCTTAATCAGTCATTCTTAATCCAGTGCCAGCAATGTCATATAAGTTAGAGAAAACTGGTAAGTTTCAGATGATTTGCCCAATTTTGTGTAGAACGGGTTAGGGGGCACTCAGTTGACACTGGTGAAGCTCCACTGAAAATATCCTGTGGCAGAGCAGTAACAGCATCTTAATTTACATTAGTCTCCAAAAAGGATCCTCTCTACAACCCATTTATCATCCATTCAAATTATGATCCCAATTTCAAATTTCAAGATTGTTTATATCTGTATAGGCTGTATCAGTATCTCTTTTATTTGATAGTTTGGGTAAATCACTTATTTGTTCACCGTATCTGTGGTCAGTGCTTTCCTGTGTTGGACTCAGCTCTTTTTACTGCCTGTAGTCACACCAACTTTCTGTAGTAGGAATGTGCTGTAGAGCAGAAACATAGAATATTTAGAGTTGATGACTTCAGAGGATTTGAAAGAAAGTTTGAATGGCTGCCTGACGTTAATATCGTAAGCCACCTTACATTCTTTCCTAGGTGTCTACTTTCACCTCTGGTTGTGCAGATACAAAAAATCACTTCCCCAGTCCCAGAAATAGTTTGGCCAAGCAGATTTAGGTTTCTGTTGGTTGTTAGGCAAATTGAACCATACTGCTTAATCAGTTACTGAAATAAGATTTTCAGAGAGCCATTTTAAGGGCATTAAATCAATGGCAATAATTGCAACCACTTCCATTTCTCCAGTGGAGCCTCCTAAGAGTCTGTTTGGGCCAGAGCCAGGTTCTTTTAGACAGGTTGGGATATCATTTTCCTTCAAACCTGGCAATCTTGCATGCTGTTCGTCAGCAAGTGCCTTATTGTTCTGCAAGGTCAGATTTTTAGACCTGCTGGAAAGCTTCCCCGTGACACAGAAAACATAACACTTAGGAACCAGTGTATGGTAGGCAGTGTTCTGGAGATGTGAGGTTAACAAGAAGGCATTTGCTTCTTTTTTAATACCATGTGGAGACTCTAATTGGGGTTTTTTTTTGTTTGTTTGTTTTGTTTTTGGTTTTTTTTCTGCTTTTAAGTGAGACACGAAGTAGGGGAATTTGTTCTGCTGTGTCCTGGTAGTATATGACCTTGTTTTACTTATGTCCTTTTACTGCTGAAGATGCTGAAAATGCAGACAAACCAACATATTAACAGATTTCAGCAAGTCTGGTGAATGATGCTGTTCTGCTTCTCTTTGTGTTTCTTAGTTTGATTAAAAGGAAGGAAGTGCAGGTCAAAGGCTCCTTATCACATGTTGATGCAAAGGCATTTAATTAGTTCATTGGCTGCCTCTGGAAGAAAGTACACGATTCAGAGTTCATATTTGAAAATATGATATTCAGAATGGAGTCAGTATTGCCCAGCGGATACTGCACAAAATCTGATTGAATGTACACAGCTGAACATTTCATAAGATACGAATTGGGACCCTGGACAGATATGCATTCTTCATAAAATATATATATTACTCCTTGTTCTTTTAGAGCAATCTCACAGGAATAAGGCTGAGCTGTACTTTTCCCCACCAAAACTGTAAAATACACCAGTGTTAATATCTTGTGTTGCTTGCATGAAGCGTGTTTTCTACCCCAACCTGATCCCCACTACCTTTTGTTATCTTAGAAGTTCAGTTTATAACTCTGCTGAACTAAATACAAATAAGAAATTGCCTTTGTCCATAATACATTACAGCCTTTTACTCCTAGCTGCTTTAACAGTACTGATAGAATTACTTCATTTTTTTTTCCTAACAATTAGGACTACATGACAGCTGAATATTCTAGATAATCATCCTTCAGACTTTTTTTGAAGAAGAGGCAACTGAAAACAGGAAATTAAAAGAGGAGTTTTTGTCAGTAGCCAGGAATAAGCATTGTCCACTGTGGATCTTGAGGTAGAAAATGTTGTTGATGATAGCTTGGCAAGACTTGGGGGTTTTGTTCTTTTTTCCCCTGGCAGTCATCTCCTTGTATGCTTGGAATAATATAGAAGGACTGGGAATTTTTAAAAAGTTTTTTAGAAGTGTAGTATTTGAATTAATAGATGGCTGTTTAATCTCTGTTAGAGTGTTCTTAATTTTTACAGTAACCTGATAATCTTTTGTAGAAGGTTAGTCTGATGCAGAAGCCTGTGTCAGAACACAATAAAGAGATTGCACTTTTTATGGCATAACCTGAATTGCTTCTCCTTCATCAGTCATTACTAAGAGGCTTGAAAATACTGTTCTGTGCCTTGAAGCTTCTTGGGAGTAAAGAGAGTTGATTATTGTTGGTGATTAGAGGTTGTATAAGAGCTGCTTGAAAAGGGGGTATTTATTTTAAACTTTCTTTTTATTAATTTGAATGCAAATATTCTTAAATAGTAATTACTGCTCTTGATTCTCACTTTCCTCAGCTTCAATCCTACTGTCTTTTCCCTCCACCACTAGAATGCTTTTCAGTGTAAAGGATATATGTGTTTCCATCTGTTTGTGCATTGTCATTCCACATTAGAAGTGTTTACCTCAAACAGCTCTGAGGTTGGAGGAGTTTAGTGCTTGGTGTTAATTTCCTCTCCTTCCTCCCATTTAAATCTAACTAAATTAAGTTTAAATTAGGCTAAATTTAATTGAGATTTGTTCTCGAGGTCTATTCCCCCACTTTGGTTAAGAGTGACCTTTTTTTTGGTTCATCTCTGCTGCTCTGTGTTCTAAGTTGACCTTTTTTTTTTTGCTATCTCTGCTGTTCTGCGTGTCTGCCTGTTCGTCCTGCACTTCTGCAAAATTTGAATTGGAGGTTGAGTCCAAGAAATCAAGTGACCGTTTTTCCAGAAGCTGACTCCAGCCATCTGGTAAAATTACAGTTCAATATCAGTAAACCCCATAATTTAGGGAAATGTACCCAAAATTACTTCTATGTTTAGTGGACAGGAAAGAAACTGAGACAGAGAAGTCAGTTGGGTGCTCTATAGATCACTTTGAGGTTTTCAGACCAAACATCTTAATGGCAGCATTCCTGCTGCCAAATGCTGCTTTGCTTTTGCCTTCAGAATAGTTTGCATTAATAATGAGAAGCTCTGCTTGGAAGTTATTTATGTATTGCTCTTACGATACAGCTTCACAAAGCAGCACGGTGCTAGGTAACAGACTATGTGAATGGATTCGTAAAGTGGTTTAGCATATCGTACTGCTAAGGTCTGTAGGTTTTCCCATTGGAAATGCATCCCGGCCCCAGGGCTGCATTCAGCAATGTTGTGGATGCTGAAGAAAAATTTATATTTTGGCCATTTTGACCATACCACGTTAGCCTTTGTGTTAAGCCTGGTGGTTGTGAAATAAGTCTGCACTGGAACTAGACAGGTTTTAATCAGCAGTTCCGTAACGTGTTTTGCCTGTATGTCACTGTGGGAACAGAGAGGAGGTGATAACAGCAGTTCTTGTTTGTGTGTACTCCCAGGGAGAGGTGATCAGCCAACCGTGCCTTGGTAGCTGTGCACGTTTTGCAGTTGTTGAATGTGTGTGTTGAACTAAGATGGAGTATATTTCTAATTTAAGACTTAGAGTGGTGATGAATTTACTATCTTCCTAGTGAGCTACTACAGTGAGTAATTATCCTCATAGTTAATTCCATTTGGAGTTTTCTCATTTCAGCTTTCAGTGATTGGATCTTGCTTCTTGTCTAGTGGATAAAATCCCTGTTCACCTAGATAGTTGGGAAGAAAGTAGCCGTTTCTGCATGATAATCATGTTACCTGTTTATTTAAAATAAGTATTGCTGAATTATTGTTCTGGACTTCATAGCTGAGATTTCCAGTTCCTTCTATGGGTACCTATAGCTTAACATGGAAACTCAGCAGAGTTTTCCATGACACAGTAACACTCCAGCAGAGCATAGCTTAACCAATACCACTAGAAAGCAAGACCAGTAGTGTCATCCTTGTCGCTCCTCAGGCTCCTTGAAATGCCTTGAGCTGCATAAAGCCATTCTAAGCAGTTGTTGTTCTGGGCATCTGGGGAGGTCCCCATATGCAGTGCTGTTGACAACGCTGTAAAACTGACTGCGAGGACTTTTGTTATAGGGCATGTAGGGTGTCTGCTTTGGGGGCAGGAAGGCACGTGCAGGAAGTGGAACATATTGCTTAGTGTTGTGGAGATTTCAGGCCAGCTTGGAAAGCTACGACAGCCACTTCAGATCCACAAATCTCATTTACTTATTTTTGGGAAAGAGAGGTGAATTCAACCCCCAAATTATCCAAACCTGTTGTTTTAAGGATAGCTTTGTCTCCTGGTGCACTGTAAGAGGATTTGTGATCTTTTTTGTAGAGAAATTCTGTATTACGTGTGTATCTATCATGAAGGTAGAGTTGGTATGATTCTGTTTGTACGTTTCTAGTCTTTCCTAAGTAGGCATGCAACAGGATCTGTAAATTTGAAGGGAGTATAATAAATTGCCTGCCTGCTTTTCTAATCTGAGATTTTTTTCAGCCCACGTGCTTCTCAACCCATGTAACTAAAGATATACACTGTTTGTGTTGCTATAAGTATGATCTAATGTTTGCTTTTGGCAAGAAACTCTTTCTTGTTAGTGTGCACAGAAGGTGTAGTTTACATGAGACTGAAATATTAAGATAGAAACTTGCTGTTCTAAATAGAGCAAACGAACATGCTCGTGCTGTATCACTGGCAACAGTAGTACAGGCTTCTTGTCGTAATCTAATTTGTGAAAAAACAGGTCTTCATTAATTATACTGACACCACAAAAGTCGGTTTAAGGAAACACTCTAAGACTCGTTTTGGAGTTTAAGAAAGCAGGCATTCTTTATTCAACGTTGAGCTACACCTAGAAAGTTTGAAAGCTCGGTGCGTGCCAAAGGCTTTGTGCCCTCTCCTCATATAGGCCTAGTACATGCACATTTGTGACTTAATTATCAAGAGTTGCAGAGCCTTGGGCTTTTGGGTGGTCCTTAGTGGTTGTTGGAGGCTTCTTCCTCCCATATCCTCCTTGTCTTCGCTTTGCCCTTTGCTTGAATTCCCGCTCGCGCATGCCCAGCAGTCTGGTTTGTGCAGCGCCAGTTCCCGCCAGTTTCACTCCTCCACTGGTGCCAGCCCCAGCCTTAACCAAAGTACCACAGCAACTGAGGCAACAGCTTAAATGAGAAACCACTTAATATTTCTAACTTATTCTAAAAGGTATCAATACAAGATAAGAATTTTTTATTTAGAGAGGTAAAAATTTTAATATGAGAACCCAAGTAACGCTACAATTGTCAAAGCAGAAAGGATAAGACAATGTAATTGAAAATTGTGTGCTTTATTTGTCTAGTGCCAAGGTCTTTGCAGTGAGAAAATGGACACTGCTTGATATTATAGGTTAAGTGGAGGCATTGAGGATTATATGGAGGACTTGCCTGTTTTGTTTTCAATGGCTGCTGGGTAATCTGTCACCCTTTAAATAACTGAAAGCTTTTTTTTTTTTTTTTTCTGCTTTCACTTTTCTGGGGAAAAAGGGAGAGAAGCCTTTCATTAATTACACATGATAGTTAACTTGTCACATTTTGCAGCTTAATCCTTTTTATTTAAAGAGTTGTTAGTGAAAAGAGAAACCACCTATCTTGTGTATAACAGTCATTATTAATATAACTACTAAATATAACATGATTATTTATATGAACAAAGTAAGATCAGTCATAATACTGATCTCCTCCTACCGTGGATTGTTGCCTCCTGTGATGACTTTCAAGGAATTTAAACTACTTTATTGTAAATTATATCCATTCACTCTTCTTGATGAAAACATAACAGTGCAGAATTAAAAATAAGGAGTAACATTTTTACTTTTCCTGTTGGTCTTGGCTTTCAGGGAGCTAAGAGGTATGAACAGGATTCTTGATAGAAAGACGTAAGCTCCCCACTTCTTCAATAACACCATACTGGTGTTAATAACTTGTCAGTTGGGATAGGGCTTTGAGGAAAAGGACTTTGAATGTTAATTTTTTAAAATAAGTTTTCTTATTACTAGGCAGTGGAGGCTTTCAACAATTTCCTCATGGTTCACTTTTGAATTTCCCTTGTATCTCCACCTCATACTTAGCACAGTATCTCACAGCAATTCTCATTTTCCTAAGTGTCAAATTTTAAGATAAAAACATAACTAGTTAATAGTGTGTTACATAAGTTATTTGCTGTGATATTTTTCTCCTTTTTGAAACAAGGAAAATACAGGCTTTTTTAAAAATGAGTTTTGTGTGCTATTTCTTATTTTCTCCTATATTAAATACTTTACCTGTGTCTCCTGAAAGAGGTAGGATTATGTGATAGGTTCTCCATACCCCTTTATTTTGCCAGCCCAGAGTTAAAAACAACTTTTCTTTTTAATGGCTTCTGTGTGTTTGTCCCAATAGCTGATGGCAAGGGACTTTTTTTGCTCTGTTATACCCTTACTACTCACATACTGTCAGCTATTGTCTCTCATCTAAATCCCTTCACTTTCTGTGGGGAAAGGATCAGCATGGAGCAAAGTCTCTGGGACTAAAGTAGCACTGTGGGCTAAAAGGGATTGGGAGAGTGAGATTTGGGATTAGAGAGCTGTGTGAAGAGGCAGTCCTGGGAGAAAAAAGTAGAATTGGATGATGAAACAGGGAGAAAAGGGATGAGGTCTGTTGAAATAGGATTGTGGGCTTAATAAAAGCAGGTGAATAGAAGGGAGAGACATCTTACAGTAGACCGTATGTGGTGGGAAAACTGGAATTGTCTTTGTTCAGAAACATTTAGGAGGGGAGGTCAGGGCTCAAGGACTTGATGAAAGGCCTCAGAAGGTAGATACAAAATTGGGGTAAGATTGCAGCAGGGAGGGGGATAATTAAAACTGGCCACACAAGAAGATTAGAGGCAGCTGGACTTAATTAAATTTGCACAGGAAACTTTAATGGTGGTATTTTTTAAAATTTAATGAATACTAAATCTATATTTTGGTGTGCTGTAAGAGTTATACCTGACATAAGTAGGTAATTAAAGGAGCACTTTCATTTAGCGTTGGTTACTTTAACCACTTTGCACTGAATAAACAAAATGAATGGATTGTTAAAGTATCTAGAGAGAGTAAAAAAGGGACCAGGATAATTTCTAATCCAACAGGAAAGGTATGTGTGCTGCTCCACAAAGAGTTGGCAGAGCTTTGCTAGGCAGGGTGATAGTAGGGCAGGACCAGAGAGTCTTTTAGCTGCTAATTTGTTCTGAAGCTTAGAGCTGTGAATAATGGAGTTGACAGAGAGATTTGGGGTGTGTATATGTTTGGAAGAAGTAATTTATTGTTCTTAGAAAAATTATGCATGCTTGTAGAATGAGATGCATTGTTAACAATGTATTTTATTTTGTTGAAAAGTTATTGAAAGTTTTTAAAGCTCTATGTTAATTTTGCTCTAATCAACATGCTGAGGAAATATGGAAGGTTTGTTTATTTTCCTCTTCTGTACACTGTATTAAACTCAAAATTTTATTATTTGAGCAGTCTGTTACTGTGATCAAGATTGCCGTCCTGTGTCATGCAGCAAAATTCTTCTTTTTTAATATAAATTTTATATACTCCTCCTATGTACCTTTTGTTAAAGGCTCATAACTTTAGTTCAAGCCGTGGCTTTATCTGAAGTATCTTGTCTTCGTTAAGTCCTTACATAAGAATAATTGTCCACTACCATAACCTATAAAATAAGGTGGTGCATTCTTCACTTGACTTTGTATAGTTTCAGTTTTCAGTTATTGCATGGTGATTGTTTTGGTTTGTTATTTTGCTGCTGTTCAAATTCCTTCCCATATACAAACTGTGTAGCCAGTAATCAGATCGATATATTAAACGTTTTGTTTAACACAGGATGTAGGTGGCTTGCTTGTAGTGTTTTTGCATTGTTAGCTATCAAGGCCACGCACTCAAAATTTTTTTTTTTATTTTTTCCATAGAACATGGTTGACTGTCTTACTAGTGTTGATTATGTTGTTTATTTCTATTTGCTTGATGCTGCATTTAATTCTCTTTGTATGTGTACTTTTCAAATGGGCTTAACAGGTTTTAGGTGGATGGTAGCACCGGTGTGTTTGCACTTTGTGTGTTAGGCTGGATTCGGATCAAGAGCACACTTTTGAAGTGTAACTCCTGATTGTCCACACCTGCTCCTCAATACTGTGAGTTAAAGCACAGCTGTCCCAGAGAGCCTTCTGGGTTAAACTAAATGGGAACATGTGCTCCAGCTGTGAGGGTCAGTTTAGGCCCCAGGGGTCTGGGTTGGTCTGGAAATAACAGCCCTTTCCGCTCCCCAGAGCCCGTACCCTGTGGGTGCTGAGCTTCAGCTTTGCATGCATGCTCTGACTGTGCGCTGTGCTGCTTGCTAATGCAGACCTAGCTTTAACTTACCAACATGCCGGTGTCAAATCTTAGGCGAAGTGTTCTTCTAAGGATTTTACTTTTCTTTCAGGAGGTAGGTTGGGATATTGAAATGAAATAATAGGAGATCTCACCCTTAGCTTGGGTGAGATGTGTCTTTTTTACTTTCTATTTACCTCAATTACAAATCAGTATTGCTCACTTTAATATATCTCAGCTTTTTTACTGGGTTGGTTATTTCTGTTAACATGTTAGGCAGGATTTAATCAAATATCTACATATTTTTTTGTGCTATTTCAATTGTCTTTGTCCATTAAATCTGTAATAGAAGAAAGTCTTGTTCTAAGGGTGTCCACAACCATGTCTTTTCACTAACTGTTGTACTGATCAGTATTAGCATGACTTAGGTTAGTATATAAGTCAGTCTAACTCTCTAATTTCAAAGATAGTTCCTTGAAGTCTTTTCAAGTTCTGTTATACTTTGTCAAAAAAACAACAAACCCTCCCACCTCCTACCCCTCACCTCCACTTCTCTGTACCCACCTTATTTTGCTTTTTTTTTCATTTTTGAGTAAAAAAATAATAAAAACCAACAGTACTGATAGAGATTTCCTGATTTTTTTCCCCCCATAGTTTTATGTTTTTGTAGGTTAAAACTGTTAAACAACTTTTGTATCTGCTAGAGAGACAGATATTTCAGCAGTAAAGCAAGAAGTTGAAGTGGTCATCCTTCTCTCTCAGTACAGAATGCAACCTGTTGTCGTAGATAAACCTGAGGAGTTTTCTCTGTAGTTTCCCGGTGTTCCCTGGCATTTCTTACAGGTGGTTTTAAGCAACTGTTGTTCTGGGTTACTTTTATAATCTACCTTCTGTGCAAATTTAATGGATGAAGCTGAAGAATTCTGCTTAAGCAGCATTTAATCTTGAATATAGATGGGGGATGCATTAATAAACTCTGAATTTACAGTTGGATCCATCCAAGGACTTCCATTTTCCTTAGAATTCTTTGTATTTTGCTTTTCCGTACTGGCTGCAAATGTTATGAAACTTACCTGGGAGCTGCCAAGTTAGACTTGTTGACCAAGTTTAATGAGTTTTGCATGTTTATGCAAAGTGTTGCCACTGCACTGCAATGTTTTGGTGTCTGTCTAAAAAAATCTGTTAGTGGTTTGAGGTGAGTAGGAAAGCAACAGCTTTCCTCTGTGACCTGCTGGGGTTTAGCTGATTTGAGTCATTCTGGGCTCTGAGAGTATAAATGAAGGAGGCACTGTACTAGCTGAAAACACAGCATTTTAGTTCCTTGGTAGCTGATTTGTAAATACACTTCTTCCTGAAAAATAATAATCCTGTCTTATTCCTTATCTACGGAAATGATTGTATCTCGTGTTTTAGCTGACAGTAGTTAATTCTGAAAGCACTTACGCGACAGAAGGCAGCTTTAATGTTTCAAATCCCTCACATAATGTACATCCATCTGTTCTTTAGTGAATGCATCACCTCTTTGCATATTGATGATTTCTGATGTAGCACTGCTTGTAATTAAATTTTGATAATGTATTTTACAGGCTTCTGGAAAATCCAAGTGGAGTTGATTTGTGCAAATAGAGTAAAACTGAAATCATTTGTGAGTGAAGCCAATTTTGTGAATTGATGGTCACTACAAAAATGTGGGAGTAATTAAAAATATATAATAGTACTCGTGTATGTTCATTTAACTAGCTGGAATTTCATTTGGGTCTATAACAGTAACAACAGTGTTACTTTTGTTGCTTAAGCATTTAGCAGAATTATGCATTTTATTACTTAAATATTTCGATGCTGAACTTTCATGTTGGTTCCTTATAGATACAAATTGAAAGTATGTATTAAATTATGGAAACAAATGCAGCATTTGTAGTTTTATCAAGTAAGTCCTAAACCAATAATTGATGCTTATTTTTGAAATAATGCAGTTGATGCTGAAAAAATGGGATTAAAACTTCTAAGCTTCTTTCATGGCTATTTGGAGGATCATTTGTGGTGGAAGCTAAAATTGCTAGATTATGGAGATGTAAATCTCATTTGGTCTTTTTTAATTATTATTACTGATTTTTACATGATTTAATGGTTAAAAAATCCTAATCTTTTCTCTTTTTGTGAGAAAATAAGATGCAGTGTTGTCACGTTCATAATGCCCAAACTATGTAGCAAGCCTGATAAATAGGTTGTACTAACGTCAAATTATCTATGCAACCAAATTTGACATTTGATGAAATGGAGTTATTAAACATCACTCCAATATGCTAAGGTTTCCAAGCTTTGGGGAAAAATGTTAAGTGAAAACATTTCTCTTGGATGTCACAAAGAGTGCCTTCTTTCTCAAGTGCTACTTAGTACATGTAGAAAATTACACAGATTCACTTTTGATGCCCCTTACACTCAAGGTTGGATTCATTAGCTTCTGGTTTGGGTCATATGCACCCCAGTGCCCTAATGCTTTTTTTCCACTGGTAAAAGCAGGAGTCGGCACAGCCTCTGCTTCCTTCCATCGTGTCCTTGCCTTGATGTGTAGAGCTTAATTGTCTTTTAGTGTTAGCTTCTCATTCATTGATTAAAGCTAATTGCTAGTGGACTAGTGGAGTCCCCCAGAGTTCGGTATCGGGACCAGTGCTGTTCAAT
>NW_010147309.1:0-214 GCF_000699245.1 Pterocles gutturalis | reverse complement strand
CCTTGGTTTGCCCCGAGCGGGACCAGATACTGACGGTGCTGCTAACAACGGAGATGTTCGTCGGGGGGATCATCGCCTTCGTCCTGGACAACACCATCCCGGGTAATCAAAGCACAGGGATCCAGGGGAGGAGGCAAATTTTGTTTCAGAGCCATAAGAGGGGTCCGCGGGGCTCGGCGGGGCTGATGCCGGGCATCCCAGGGCTGGGGGCTCG
>NW_010147308.1:618-882 GCF_000699245.1 Pterocles gutturalis | reverse complement strand
CTTCCTATTTATTATCTCTTTGTTTTCTTGCTGGCAAGAAATGAATGACGACTGAGGCGTGGGCTGGAGCTCAGCCCGAGCAGTGCGGTGCGTGCGTGGAAGGGATCGGAGCCACTGGGAAGCAAAGATCATCGGGACAATAAAATAAGCTTGTGAGTCGATGTGGGTGTCACGTCCTGTTGCAAAAAATACCTGCCCCCCTCCAGCCCTGGAGCACCAGGGCTGGGCCTGGGAGCATCAGCCCCAGCTGCATCCCTCTGCACC
>NW_010147308.1:0-476 GCF_000699245.1 Pterocles gutturalis | reverse complement strand
GTGAGGTTTGGGGAATGGGGCATGCCTGCAGGGCTTCAGCCTGCCCCTGGCTGGGGCCTGAAGGGAGGCTCTGGGGGGCACAGAGGGGAATAAGGATAGGGATGGGGAGCACCCAAAGGTGGAGGAAGGGCATGGGACATGCTGAAAGGCAGGCAGAGAGTCCTGCAAGCCTTCAGAGAGGCTCAAGGGTCAACTGCTCCCAGTCCTAGGGGTGCCCCCCAGTAGCTCTCCTCCACCCCCCCAACCTTGGTGGGGGCAACAGGCCACCCTGAGCCCCCAGTTTCCACCCAATACTCTTGTCCAGCCCTGGCTTCCTTTCTTCTACCTCTGCTGTGTCTCTCCCTCTTCCATCCATCCTATTTCTCCCTCCTTTCCCCTAGGGGAGGTGAGGGTGGGAAAAGATAGCAGGGGAGGGGGTGCCAGCAGCCCATGTGGGCCCCCAGCAGCAGGAGGAAGAGCTGCTTCTGCCCAGGGGG
>NW_010147307.1:0-609 GCF_000699245.1 Pterocles gutturalis | reverse complement strand
GTCAAGATCCAGAAGGCTCCAACTCCAGACCCTTGGGAGCTGGAAAAGGATCCTGAGCAGGAACGCTCCCTGCCCATCGTGCCAAATCCATTCCCCACGCTGGGACATGCGTTCTCAAGAGACGTACATCATCCCATTCTTAGCTTCTTATGACATAGCCCATGGTCTTCCCAAGGTTTTCCAGTTTCCTCAGACAAGTCATCCCAATGCTCAAGGTCACCTTTCACAGAAGGACATTCCCAAGACCAACTCAGTGCCACTGACACATTCATATCTGTGACATGCCACAGTTTCCTCTCCCACCTCAGGGCTCCCTCCAGCTTTGGAGACCCTTCCATCAATGACAGCACCATAAAAACCATACAGATCTTGTATAGAACATTTTGAGTAGGCTCTCAATTCTTTCTTAAGGTGATGTTAGAACAGCTCTAAACGACAATGGCATTGATTTCATGCTGTGACACAACAACTCCAATGTTGACAAGCACACAGTGTAACAGATTATATTGATCCTGTGAGAGAAATCAGGTTCGGGGTTTTGTTATCAGGTTTGGTCGGTTTGTTAGTTTTTGTTTATTTCTTGGAATTTTCTGTTGAAAAGGTGTACGG
>NW_010147306.1:0-16836 GCF_000699245.1 Pterocles gutturalis | reverse complement strand
GGTCTGGAGCACAGGTCTTATGAGGAACGCCTGATGGAGGTGGGGTTGTTTAGTCTAGAGAAGAGGAGGCTGAGAGGAGACCTTATCACTCTCTACAACTACCTGAAAGGAGGTTGTAGTGAGGTGGGTGCTGGCCTCTCCTCTAAAGCAACAAATGACAGGACAAGAAGAAACGGCCTCAAGTTGCACCAGGGGAAGTTTAGGCTAGTTATTAGAAAAAAATTTCTCCACTGAAAGAGTGATCAAACTGAAAGGCTGCCCAGGGAAGTGGTGGCGTCACCATCCCTGGAGGTGTTCAAGAAACGTGTAGATGTGGTGCTTAGGGACATGGTTTAGTGAGTTAGGTGGCTGGGTTGACGGTTGAACTCTATGATCCTTGAGGTCTTTTCCAACCTTAATGATTCTATAAAATTAAAATAACATGTATCAGATGATACAATACATTGAATTTTCTCACAAAGATAATTAGACCTTTCAATAGGTTAAAGGCTATTAAGTAGATTAAGTCCTTAAATGAAGAAGAGAGGGTTAGGATTTACATTAAGTTATGAAGAAACTGAAGGACTTTACCTATGTCAACAGAAATTGATCCAAAAGACATTTCAGAAAAATGCTGACATTGCTATGGGTACAGGCAACCTTTGGAGGATTTTTCACAACTGAACAGGATGGCTTCCAAGCATGTGAAGAAACAGAAGCATAAAGCAATGGCTCACGAGTAATACTGAAAAGGTTTTAAACATATAACAAGTGTGAAGGGGCAAAGTAAATCTTTTGAAAGACAACTAGAATGTGTAAGCATGGCCCAAAACCCAAAAAGTTTGAGAAAAGTTTTTTTTTAAAAAAGCTGGCATGAAAAACTCAAGAAGGAAATGAGATTAGAGAAACATGAAAATGGAATCCAAAGGAATGCACAGTTCAGATCTTCCTCTAAACTGAAAAAAAATCATAGAGGAGTGTTTCTGAAGTGGAAGCTTGAGATTGACTCCTCAGCCCTTTTCCCAATTACAACATTCTCCCTGTTCACAGAAATATTATACATATATTTATGTCTATCTAGCAATTGCTCTAGGACATACACATTTTAATAATTTTATAAAAATATGAATAGAAGTTTATAATGTCATTGCTTAGGTGTTCATGCAACCATGTATCTTCTACAGTAATATTACAGAATTATAATGATTCTGTGTGGAACCAGGAAACAAAAGCATCACTTCTCTTGAAATCTGGTAGCTCTGAATTTACACGTTTCATTCATGTGACATTCTGAACAACATGCGAGAATATATGATCCTCAAGGATTACAGTACAAAAAGGTTTCAGAAAAGGGTACTTAGTAATACAGTTGGCAAGTACAATATACTATACCTGTGAATATTTTGTAATCAAACCTACTCATCATGTTACTTCAGACTGAAAATTTCATAGGGATAGTCCATTTTTATTATACAAAAAATTATAGGTTTATCTTACCTGGGAACCTCTGCATCTTGTTCTAAAGAGAATGAGTGAGAAATGGTGCTAGTAACAACCCCAGTCACTCTATAAAGAAAGAAAAAATTAGTATTGTAAATACCACAATAACTTGTCATGCTGTTTTATTTTCATTTTATATATATTTATATACCAGTGTGTAGATATATGTATATATATTTATAAACTCCTGAAAAAGTATTTAATTTGTATGAGATAAAATACCTGAAAGCCACCTGCTCACAGCTATACTGACCTGCATTAGTTCAACTATTGCATTACACTGCAATTTGAGCTGGCAAATATTGACATTCATGCTTTGTCTCCCTAGCAATCAGAAACTGACTCAAACAAAAGCACTGAAAAAATTCCAGCTACTCAACACAAACAGCAGATAAAAAAGAGGTTGATCCGAATTGATAAAAGAAGAGAAAATCCAATTTAAGCAACACTGTTAATTCATTACAGTCTGCATTCCTAAAAAAGAAAAGCCAGTATCAAAAGAAATCCTTGAGGGGCATCTTATGTGCAGTTATTTTTGTTTCTTTCCAAACAAAACCATATCAGTTTAAAATAGTAGAGGATTCTTTATAAAATTAAGCCATTTAGAAGTTTTTTTCACAAACACTATATACACACAGGAATATTTATTTACATGCCATCACTATTAATAAGACTTTCTAGATCTTAAAACATTCAGGCACTGTATATCAGAGGAAAAGGTTTCATCACAACAAAATTGGTAGATTCAAGAAAAAGCTAACTGAAATAATAAAAATACATTTACAATTGTCATTAAAACAAATGAAAAAAATCTCAAGAAGATCAAGATTCCTTATGGTAAATATAACAAACCCTGTATTTACAGAATACAGAGTTTCTTCCCTTGAAAACATTCAGAGAAATCAAACTGTGCAGTAATCTATTCAAACAGATGATGTGACAATCAGGTTTATGGACCGTTTCTATATTTTTAATACATTATATTATAAATGTAGATATATTTTGGAACATAAGATTTTTAAAAGATCATAATGAAGTAAATTTCTTAAGTTGGAAAAATACCTCCCTCCCTCTTTCAGGGGCAAACAGTTTATCACCCATATGTAATTTTATCTCACTTTCTGCTTCCTAGACACCAACCTCTTTTCTACATTGTGTCAATAAATTAACTGTTAAAATTTCTTAGCATAACAGCTCACCACCTGTACTTAGCCTGAAGGTGCTGCTCTTGTTTTGGGTCTGGAGAAGGAACTGTGTATCTGAAAGCTTTTCCAGCTAGTCTCTATCCTTTTCCCTAAGGTCTAAAATACACCTTCCCACAACTCATGCCTCTTTTATTTGATCATTACGAAAATAACCACCGATCCACCCAGCACTCTGTATATGTGAAATGCCTGTACATGTGAAATAGAAGATGACTGAAATTTTGTCTGAAATTATGAGTTTGTTGCTAACTTCACTGCAAAACAAAAACTACTCTAGATTTTCAAACAAAGTTAAAAGAGAAATTAAAACAACAAAAAAGTTTCTCACATAGTCTGTTCAGTCTTCCCTTCCTTTGTTTTTTCCACCTTTTGATCTTTCTGGGGACTATCTACATCTGAAATGGAGACCTGCTGGAATATAAAAAAATGCATCTGAGCTTGTAAATTTTGATATCACCTTCTGCTTCAATAAAGTATTATTTTTTTTTAGCCTATAAAGCTACCTTCGATTAAACAGCCATTTGAAAAAATCTGACTGGAAAACAATCAAAATTACATACTTATCTGAGGACAGCTACAGATCAGAAATAAGGAGATATCCTAATGATTCTTCTAAGCACCTTTATTTCTAAGTCATTATTATGAGTTCTTATTTTCAAATTCATATCCACGTAGTACCCTGGAAATATATCCTGCTAATCTTGCACCCCCTAGGTAAAGATTAAAATGTGGAAAAAACCTTATATTTTTTTTATAGACAATCTACAAACTAAGAAAATTAAACAAATGCAGGATTTTACACATGCTACAGATTCACTATAGTAAAATGCATTGTAGAATTGGAGACCAATATAATTTATTGTTTCTAATCCCATTAACAGTACTGAATCTAGAGGTACTACAGGTAAGTAAACCAATGGCAGTGAAATTCACATTTCAGCATAATGTCCCTTAACCAATTTCAAAGGAAGGAGACTTATGACCAAAAACAATGAATGAAGAAGTTTATAGATCCAGACTGAGCTTTCAGACAGGAGCAAAACAAACACCTTCATATATTTAGTTTAAAAACAAGCATGCATGCAAAAAAGTCTTAAATTAATCACCCTGTGACAAATTCAGAGACAGCACACATTTTTAAAGAAACAAAAAAAGTTGTTAACACAGCTTTCTAGTACAACAAAATATACAAAAATATGGTCGATTAACCAGAAGACCGTCTTTTTTTTTTTTTAAATTTACATGATTTTGTGTATATGTGTATATACATCATCTTAGATTTTTATATGTAGTGTATACATTATATACATTTAAAGTAATTTTAAAAATATAATTATATATATAGGCATACAAACATTTAGTTTTACAAACAATGATTCAGTTTTCAAAAGTGCTCACAGCAAGTCTCACTTTACTACTGTTTAACTACTTGTGACTTTTATTATTGATTTAAGCAGGGAAAAAAATTCACCAATCTTAAACACTTTATGCTCTGAATTTCTTAAATATATTGAGGAGTTCAGGATATTTTGAAAAGAATATTCATAAGTTGATGGTTCTATGCAAGATGGCAACTTGCCTTTCCTCTTTGATGTTCGACAGGTTTGACCTTGACAGAGCTACTGGAGCACTTTGGAGTTTCATATGGCTCCTCAAAGAACTCTACAAAATAAACATAATTACTCTAAATCAGAAAACTACAATGGCATACAGCACTGTTATGTGATTTCTGTCAACTGGTCACATTAGTGTACTTTTTCCTTAGTGAGGAGAAAGGCCTTTAGAGATGTCTCAGCAAAGTCAAAATTTGTGTTATTACTAGTCATGATGCATGCACTTGAAAGAGGAAAAAAACCCCTTATTTTAATGGTAGGAATATGATAAACTCAACGTACACACACTCAGCTCTTGCAATTTTCAAATCATACTCTACACAGTTGCATGAAAATTTTTGGAATGAAATTAAACAAGAGAATGAAATACGTTAATGTATATTGTCCTATCTCTACAGGAAAAATAAGTTACGTATGTGAAAAACTGATCAGAAAGTCTTGAGAAAGCAACCATACAAAATTTAGTTCCAATATAAAACACATACAATAATCATTTCAATAGAACAACGAAAACCCATGTCCATTTTTAGATTAAATGAACAGAAGACCATGTAATCCCATTCAGGCAAAACTCCTATTGTTTTATATGTCAGACCACAGTAAAAGGATATACCACAAAAACAAACCTTCTTTTTCTGAAGTTACATCTAACTCCTCCTGAACAAATGGTCCCACTTTATTAAGATCTTCAGTCATATGAGATGCGGAATAATTCCCATTTTCAATTTCCTTCTTATCAAAATATTCTGACTCTGTAGACACTCTGGTAAATGGAATTACAGAAGGTAATTAACAATAGAAATACTGTAAGTACCTGGCTTAGTTTAAGTATGCTGTTCCTCCTAGATTGCAGGCTAGTGCATAATGGTAAAATAAACACTACTGTCATAGAATCAATTTTCACCTTAATTTTCTCTCTGAATTACACTTAAACCAAGACTAATATTATTTTTTGGTAGAGCTGTGATATTTTAGTGACATTAATGATACAGTCTTTCAGATGGGCTGTTTCCAGAAAAATGTAAACACCACATATGATCTATGAAAATGGAAGGCATAAACTGCACCACAACTTCAAAACAATCCAGTTAAGATTATGTGTATCTCTGTCTCAGAAACTTTATTACAAAAAAATGTTTCTCAGAGAAGACACACAATAATTTCTCAGAATACTAATGCCAAAGACCTTTTGTTTCTTTAGTGCAGCAGAAGATGAAATGTCACGAAGAACTTCAGGTTAAGGAATCTCCACCTTCAGAACTGTGTAAAATATTATACAATGGAAATACTACACAAAGTATTAGACATGGACCTGTTAGATTGTGTCCAGAGGAGGGCCACAAAGATGATCAGAGGGCTGGAGCACCTCCCATACAAAGACAGGCTGAAAGAGTTGGGGTTGTTCAGCCTGGACAAGAGAAGGCTCCAGGGAGACCTGACAGCAGCCTTCCAGTACCTGATGGGGGCCTACAGGAGAGATGGGGAGGGGCTCTTTATCAGGGAGTACAGCAATAGAGCTAGGGGTAACCGCTTTAAACTGAAAATGAGTAGATTTACATTAGATACTAGGAAGAAGTTTCTTAGTGTAACGGTGTTGAGGCACTGAAACAGGTTGCCCAGAGAAGCTGCGGATGCCCCATCCCTGGAGGTGTTCAAGGCCAGGCTGGATGAGGCTTTGAGCAACCTGGTCTAGTGGGAGGTGTCCCTGCCCATGGCAGGGGGGTCGGAAGTAGATGATCTTTAAGGTCCCTTCCAACCCTAACCATTCTACAATCCTCGGATTCAATGATTAACAAATAAAATATTTCCTGGCATTTCCATGTATTTTCTGACATGCACACATATGAATGTAGCTAGATTAGATCCAGGGGAAAAAAAAAACACTAATGTTGCAAACTCTCATCTCAACACAAAGAAAATAACACTAAAGACTGGAAGTCATCTGACTTCTTTGAGAAAACCATGGTATCAATTACATCAGAATTTTAGATTCCATTTCCACATCACTGATTTTATAAATGACTATGTACAATTCATTTCATATGCAACAGCTACAATTGTTTTCTACCTAGAGATACATCTGCTGATGGAGAATATTTAATCTGCTTCATGCAGCTTAAACATCCATGAGTTTGATGTTGCACTCAACATCAAATATGTGTATAACACATAATGACAGCAGCACTCTTCATACTGACATGCTGCTTAGCCAAGGAATTACAAGCAACTAGAGTTTTTAGGTTAAAAAAAAAAATTACCCAAAACTAGTTTCACAAAGATCATCATAGGCTTGTACACTCTGGACATCAAGAGGAGGATGGGTCAGTACGGAAGAGCCTTCATCCATACTAGTTTCTTTCTCTGTTCTAGAGGGGGCTTCTGATAGAGATGCAAATTCTTTCAGATATTGATTATCCGGACTCTATTAATAACAATGATAATGAAAATCCACTAGTTAAAAAAAGATACCTGATACTTTAAAGCGCCCCCCCCCCCAACTATTTCATACAGAATATTTAAGCTTAATTTCACATCCTTTTCTCTGTTACAGAACTGAGAAATTCTGGATTTATAGTTGCCTGTGTAACTTGAGTTTTGCCTCTTTTTACATTAAGTGAAGCAGTGGTCCTCTGAATTATACAAAAGAAATATAAAATAAGAGCTTTTCCAGCATCAGTTGAGCATCAATTGCCAAAGACGCTATGTGACAATTAAATACACAATACACAAAGTCATACAATAAGATCTGGCCTTCAACATGTGTAATACAGAACTCTAAAACTATCACTGAAGACAGTATGAGAGGCAGAAAGCCACACATAATCATGCAGTCAGATGCACACACAAAATTTTGGCAATAAGTTGTAAATAATACAGCTGGCACTTGTCAGAAAACAAAAAATACAAACAAAAACCAATACAAAATCTTTTTTGATCTGGGAGAAAAGTCTTCTCAAAAAACCTCCAAAACCCTCTCCCCTCAAAGCCTTTCATGTAGACTTAATTAAAAGAGGGTAAGTGATCCAGTTGTCCCTAAATATAAAATAATGCACTATTCATCAAGTTATTTTGGCAAATTTCTTCTTTTATATTAATACACATTCTCCAACTCTGTGTAATAGTGCTAGATAGGAATTCAAAATTAACTTTTCACCAGTCGTTAGTTTAAATACTCCAGTCAGACTGCATCTGCATGGTCCTCAGAGACAACTGAATGTACATTCAAGTGTCCTCATATAAACAATTTCTTTATTCTTTGTCTTGTTTTTCCATACTCTTATCTCCAATACCAGGTTTCTTCAAAGACGATGTCTAAAACTAGACACAATGGCCAAACTTGTAAGAATTTGCTCAAATAAAGTGGTAACGAGATAAAGGGGCTAGATTTTAAGCAGGACTTCCAAAGCAAACTTTATTATCCAACCAAACCCTTCACAGACAGAATTACAGTTTTCTTGGAATGTTTCTCCTTTTCCTACCAACACTTAAAAGAAAGGCTATTCATCAATAATCAAGGTTTTACTGAGAACAGAACAGTCTACTGGCATTACTAACTCACACATTTCATTGACACTTACCCCATCCTTTTTCTTACCTTCAATTTTATGCTCTTTGCTTGAGATCCGCCTCTGTATAACTGTTCTAACAGCCACAAAGAAGTAAGGACTGCAGCTGCTGATATTTTCACATGTATCATTGGGAGACTCTCTCCCAAGGGATCTTGTTTGTTGGAACCACAGAGCAGTCTTTTATCAGACCATCTGATCATCCACTCAAGCAGTTTTGCAATATTGCTCAACTTACCCATCAGTTCTATAGCTAGCTCTTCTCCTGGTACAATATCAACTATATCAACAGTTTTGTAAATGTATTTAGAGGTTGGCTGAGTTTGCAGGCTAGAGAAAGTATAGTTAGGAAAGGTTTGACTTGCTGGTGCAACAGTGACTCCTTGGTCGTCACTCTGAGCTCTGTAAATTGACTTGCGTTTTAAACCAAACAATCCTTCATTAAGTCCTTTCATTAGGTTGCGCACAGAAGGTTCTTTTGTCAGTCCAATGGCTGGATTTTCCAAAATATTTTGGTTTTCATTATGGGCAGACACTGTTTCAGGATCATAAGATGCCAGGGTGACAGTATAGCAAGATCCTGCTCTAAACACGTTTTGGTTTCTATTTTTGCCTTGTCGACGTTTTAGTGTTGTATGAACATCAAAAAAGAGAGAGTTTAATTCATGCTCTCGAATAAGTCCAGAAAAGCTAGTGAGAAATGGAATTCCAAGGTCACTGCACTTCATCAAGTCTCTCTCAAGAACATAACTCAAAAAGAGTTCTAAAAAAATCACATATTCATCATCATCACGTTCAAATTCCCACGCACCAACAACAGGCAAATTACATTGATTATGCATGCCTTTTCCATACACTTTGTCTTTATGTTCTGTTTTCCAGTTAAGAGCTTTTATCTTCTCTGTGGTACTTTTGCTACCTATTTCTCCTTCTCTCTGAGGTTCATTAGCCCTGTAAGAAAACAAACATAACTACAGCTACCACCAAAATCCATTTTAAGGAGAATAACATGAAAAAATAAGTAAATACAACGCTAGTTCCTTTTCTTCCTCTATTGTTAAAAATGGGAAACTTAACAAACCCAAATTTACATGAGTGCAATGCTAAGGCAGCAAGCTAATCAAATGCAAAATTAACAAGTTTTTACATAGACAGCAACTCAGCAGTATCGTTACATGGACATGGTCACAGCTGATAATAATTTAAGCTTCAATAAAATATTAGTCACATAGTAATCAATATAATATTGGCAGTTCTAAAATTTGGTAAATTTGTAATTCTTCATTTGATAACTTACCCAAAGTGACAATTACAATGTTTGGTGAAAAGACTACTTGAACAGTTTTTTTTCCCCTTTTTTAACAGAAAGCTTTCTGCTGCTTTTTTCATACCTTGGGAGAGAAGGTGGTGGAGCTCTCGTTTCTTCAGTAAACAAAACATCAGAAAGTGTATCTGCTGTGTCAGCATCACTATATACTCGAGGACTCCCAAGATCAGTAAGTGTGCTTCTGCTTAAACTAGTGCCTAATGACAATCTGTCATAACAGTGCTCCTCATCATCTGCTGCTCCCTCTTCTGCTAGCTCCCAAATATTAATTTCTGTGGGGCCTATGTTCCTTACTACACGTCTCAAGGCCTTCATTCTCACTTTTTCAGTATCCTGTACAACAGACATCATTTCTTCGCTTTCAGGACCTACTGAAAAGAAGAAAATTAAGAGATTATAAATGCAAACTTCTCAGTTTTCAATTATTCTTTCAAATTAACACATGAATGAACTTTGAATCACACAAATAAATTATAGCCATACAGACAGAAACTGTGATAAAGTGAAGAAACACTGTCAACATGGAAGTCATGATATTTTGTTACTACATTACATATCAGAAGGAAAATACTGAATTTGCCACAAACCTCTCTCAAACTTGTCTAACTGAAAACCACAATAATTGTTTTACATGGGTATAGAAGAAGGTCTCGTCACAAGTTAATTAATAAGAAGGGTAAAAAAGGAAGTTCATTTAGTATTTCCTGAAAAAAGGATGCACATTACCTTTAGCAATACTGTGTCTGAGTCGCTGCTGAAGTCCATGATATTTATCTCTTAGTGGAACTCTTACATCTTCAGGATTAGGAAATGCTTTTACAAAAATCTCTGCTACCTGCACAAAATAAAGTATCTTTTCAAACAGCTAACATACAAGTAAGGTATAATTTCCAACAGAACTTACACCACTAGAAAGTCTAACCAGTAGCTTTTACAAGGAAAAGAAATGTTTGTGATAATCTCTGTTGCTTTTGTTATACCTTTAATGTCTTTTACCTTTTTCACTGGTGGTAATTCTCCAAGCAGACTCAAAATTACATCTTGAACTAATTCTTCAACATTCATAAACCTGCAGAAAGGAAGCATTCGACAAGCCCACTCCACTGCATTCAGACAATGCTGAACCATGGAGGCATCATATTCACTCTTCTTCAGATCCTAAAAAAAACCACCTTGCTATAGAAACATTAATAGATATGAGCAACATATTTCAGCTAAATTATATATACATTGGGAATTATAAGGATTCTTCACTATCCAACAGAAAAAAAAAATCTCTAACTTACCTGCCAAACTTGTATATAATTTTAAAAAAAGAAAGAAAGAAAAAAAAGAGCTTTTTTAAAATCAGCTTAGGAAATAATCCCAATAATACTCTGCTGAAGAGTCTGTTTGCAGTCGTTTAGAATAAAACTTGAGGATTCAACTAAACCAGTCACAACCATATTTAATTATATACTGAATTTCCAGGTGAAGTAAATAATTTTACTGTGACTTAAGGCGATTATATATTCTTTCTTGGGAGCAAGACACTTAAGCCAGGCAAGAGGCTGTTAAGCTGGATCAGTTTATTTTGAAACAGTCAGTCATTTCTATCTCACTTGTCACTGCTGCAACGAAGAACAGGAAAATCAGAGTATTCTACTACTTGAAACAGAGCCACCCTGTTTATTTGAAGCTTGACTTTTCTGGTGAAGAGAAATTTTGGACTTGTAAAAAGGAACCAACCTTTGCTAAGGACAGTTGAGTTGCTAGACCAGATAGGACAAAAATCAACATCTGTACATCTGTACTGTTACAGAAAGCACGACAAATATCATGCTAGTAGTTTCTTTGTATTTCTTTCTTGACATCTGACATCACTTGATGAGGGTGTAAGTAGACAAAATATGATTAAATTTCAATATTTTTCACTGTTCTTTTTGAAAACCACGTATCTTTAATGCACCAAAAGATACACTGGTCAGGAAATGTGAAAAATATCTTAATTTAATGAAAAAAAAAATAAGTAAATACTTAGGTAAACAACAAGTGTAGACACTATTGCTCTTCTGGCAGTATCTCTTCAATAATCTGAGTTAAATACCAAACAAAAGCCCAACAGAAATACTATCAGAAAGATGTAGTTCACACGGGCAGCAAATAAAAGTTCTTACAGAAATATACAGCAGACCTTCAGAATTCTTCTTATAGCTTTATACAAGTAAAATGTATCTTTATTAATAATATAATTACCTTATGATTGTGAATATTTTCCCTTGCAGTTTGGTACCGCCTACAGCTGTCAGATAATCTTTCACGAACATGAAACATCCAACACAACGCACATAGCTCTCTGAACCAACCTATGACGCAAACATGCAATATGGTGAGATTCTAATTAAATAAATTAAATAAAGCAGCTTGAGATATTTAGGTAGAAGAAAAGAATCAACATAATTGTAACAGCAGTTTAAGAAAAAAATTACTCATTCTGGAGTTTCAATAGTGCTCTGCAGTTAGAGCTCTTTATTCCCACTTTATGTTCATGTTTTTTCACATCTGTCAGATTTATAACACGCAACAATCCAGATCAGCAACTTTCAGATTAAGTTTTGATAACTAACATAAAAGCCGGAAAAGGAAGGTGTTCCTGCACACATTGCACTACACCATTTCAAGCTAATAAGAGTTTCTTTGCACCTGAGGACTTTCACTTGTGTTCTTTTTTCCAGCTCAAAATTACTGTATTTTACTGCATACAGACCTAAAATTTTACAGGTAATATCATCAAACTGGTGGTCTCCAGAAGATGTTGATCTACAGAAAACAGTCTGCAAACTGGAGTAACGAAGTAAAGTCTCTGGGAATGGACTCAGTGGAGGAAGAGATCCTTTCATTCTAATCTACAGATAGTAAAAATAAAACAACCAAAACGGAAAAAAAAAAATCAGTTAAAGTTTAGTACATATCACTAGAGTTTCTCAGTTATTAGCAGAATACTGCCCAGATCAGTAAAATTCCTTATGCTTGCTTCCATTTTCTTCAAATCAGTATTCTGAAAATTCATTCAAAGGAGTATGTTCGGTATAAGCTATGGCACAAAAAAAGCTTTTATTTGCACGGTACTCATGATACTCATGAGTACCAAGCACAACAACATATAAGAAGAACTAAGATCACTATTAAGAAACCAGTTTAATCCAACACAGTCCAGGCTGCTGTCAACTAAGGCAGACTAGTTTTCCCTCCTGTTTCCATTGGTACTTCTGATCACCTCTCCACGCCAGCAGTAGGCATGTGACCACACAATGAGCAAACAGAAGGGAATGCATGTCAGTGAGACCAGTTCCTGATCCGGATCACTGCACGAATGCTGGTGCAGGGGAGTTGAGGGATGGCAGACAGTCACACACTCCCCCCTTTCAAGCAAGTCTTCTTTAAGTGGCTGTGTAACAATGACCTATGAAAAGCCTTAGTTTACACAAAATTTTTTTAATCCAAATATTCTGAGCTTGGTTCTGTGCAAACAAAATGCATGAGCAGAATGAGGTAAGTCCTGTGCTCTGTGCACTGAGATGACTACTTCATCTGAAGTGACCATCACGTTTTGTTACATACTCAACCCTAAGTGATCTGGAATATACTTCTACAACTCTCAATTAAAATCAGCTTGTTTCTTTCAAATACAGAAATAAATGAGTTTGTACATTACCAAGTGGGTACAGAAAGACACGTTATGAAGCAGATAACATATATTTTTAAGTTCTACTTTCCTAAAAGAACTGAACATGGAACGTAAAACTAGAAGACGATATGTAAAAAACATGACATCAAAGTCCAGATGAGACTGAACGCTTCTGCAATGCAATTGCAAGCTTCTCCGTAATATTTACAACTGATAATCAAGGTACAAAAAACTAAGTTAAATGCTTACTTTTTGCATAACTTTTCTTGCCCACTTCAGTTCTGCAACATACCACTGGGCTGCAGGGCAGGAACAATGAGAAGCCCGGAAGAGCAAGATAATTCGCTGAAGAATTCCTGACACTTTCTGACGACTTTCTCTCTCAATTTTTAAAAGAATGTCATTGCTGTCTTCCTGAGAAATAAAAAATTACAAGACAAAAACAAGCCTCTGAATTAGAAAGGACATCATCTACAATAAAGAATCTGACCTAAATATTGTTTCTGCTCCTGGAAATACTTCCCTTCTCCTTTAGAGCACAGATCCTTTATGGAAAAAACACAAAGGAACACACACTCTCTGATCACTAGGGTGCTACTTAGTGAATGAATGGACAAGAAAAAAGCAGACAGAAAAACGAGCTTAAAGGAACCAGAATAAACATCATGATTATTTCATAAATACATTCAAATAAAAACCAAAGAAACTTCTACCATGCATGCTTACTTCACTGAGAGAAGCTGGCTGAGGACAGTATAATGGTGGTGCTGGAAGATAAAGTCCATCTGGAACTAAACCATACAATTTTTTGCTAAGATCCTTTGCTGAATCCATCAAAAGCTGAAGCGTCTCTGAGAGAATATCAGCATCTGCCATAACAGCTGCTTTCAGTAATTCCTGCATTGAACTATAAAGAACATCTGCATCTTCCTCTTCAATGGGATCTAAAAAAAATTAAGCACATAAACTGATAAATTAATTTACTCAATTAATACATGGCCTTCATTCTGAAATTATGAGGCTAAGTTCTCAGAATTTACATTTATCTATTACAATGTATACATCCCATCTACCTGCTTTAGGATAAGATCTCTCACATTTGAAAATAATATTAAATTATTTATTTTTTGACACATTAAGGGGGAAGCTATAGCCTTTCTAGACAGACAACTGAACTCTTCGTTAGCATAAAATTCTGGCAATTCATTCTCACCAAGCAGGCATAAACTAAGTACACCATTAACAATGATTATAAGAACTCTTTTTATCAGAAAGCCTGATGATCAAGGAAAGGAAAATGTATTTGTTTGATCTCTTTAACATATTATTGTTCAGCCTGGAGAAGAGAAGGCTCTGAGGAGACTTAATAGCAGCCTTCCAGTACCTGAAGGGGGCTACAGGAGAGATGGGGAGGCACTTGGCCAACTGCCAGAGGGATGACTGGGAGACCTGCTCGTGTGTCTGCATGTCCCTAAGGGCAAGACAAGGGAATTTGGATACTGGAGGGACAAATGGAGTCATGACCACAGGTGTGTGTGACTCTAAGGGTCAGGCACCTGAAAAGACTGAAGATCCCAGACCAGCTAACTACTGGATGGACTATGTATTCAAGGCCAGCTACTGTGGGGGTGTGTAGACAGGGTGTGTGTTGGGGGAAGAGGGCCTTCTGTGAGTGGGTCTGCACCAGAAAATTGAATGGGGCTGGGGCTTTGGGGACTCACATATGCAGACACGAGCAACTTGGGAGATGCAGCTACTGGGTCTAAGCCCAGCTACTAGAAAAATCTACATTGTATATATAGATATGTATATGCAAACCTTCACTGTGACTAGCATGAGTGGGAAACAGGATGGGATTGTTTGCACTGTTTGAGTGAGTGTTGAGCAGGTCTCTAGGCATTGATCTGTGTGGCCACCTGTATTGGAAGTGTTGTGTATGTGTGTTTGTGTATGTGCCTTCTGGGAATACATTCTCAGCCTTGCAGCTGTTGGATCTGGGGAAACAGAGCTGTCAGGCTATGAGATACCATACCCCTCCCTTTAACAAAAAGGAAAGGGAAAAATCGCACAACACGACATAATAATTTTAAAGATGATGATACTTTCCACACTGTTAATACATTCCCATTTGCTTCAGGGTATTTTTTTTGTTTTGTTTTAATGGAACTCCAGTCTTCTTTCTAATTGAAGTTAATATCAAATGTAGTCAAATAAGGTTGTGGCTGGTGCATAAAGAAGACAAGACTGATAATATGATCCATTTTCAAAATTATCAAAGCCAAAACCCAAACCCCTATAAAATGAAACTATTTGAATACATCATAACAGCAATGCACACCTTGGAGAAGATGAGGCAATAATTTCTTTTTAAGACAGTGTATAACACAGAATCTGAAGTGAAATAGCATGAAAAATAAATACAATTATTTATAATTTTATGTACCTGTAAAGTGCTTGCATTTAATACATCCTGATGTTTTAGAAGTAACTGCTTGTCCTAACAAAGATTGTAACTTTTCCTGAAAAGTCTGCATTGGTGATAAGCTTAATGGCAGGTAACACTCTGTGTTTTTCAGTCTGAAAGTATAACAAGAAACTGTTCATCAATAACAAGGTAAAACCCACAGAAAATCTAATGAAGCTCTGCAAAAAGAATACCTAAGACAAAATAACTATCCTTAACATGTTATGTACTGCAGCTACTAGGAGTCTGGGAATATGAATTTTTGAGGCAAAGGTTATGCCTTTTTACAATAAACCTCACGCAAATAACATTAATAACAAAATACAGTATACTAATTTCAAGCTCAAACTTACCTTGAGAATTCATCAGAGTTCTGACAATACAGCTGGTAGGCCACACCAATTGAAACAGACACTTTCCAGTCCCCAAGTCTGTGTGTCAACCACACAGCCTCTGGAATGAGTCCACCAATAAAGAACAAATCAAGGACATATTCAGCTGTCCACACAGATGAAAGGTTCTGGTCCCTGACAGCTCTGGTAACCAAGCAGTGTTGCAGTGGAATAATACGAGGAGATGAGTCTGTGACACAAAAAACACAATTTAAAGTTTAAATAAATCTGCATCCTATCTGATAAATAAGCCTCAAACTCATATGTTCACATTGCTTTTGGATTCATTTCAGTGTACAATTGTTCTTTACTTTACTAAAGGCACACTATGGGGTTCAGCTGCAACATGCAGATGCAGCTCATGTTATGATATAATAGTGTGGTCAGAGCAGGCTATGTGTTTCTTAATAACGTGGGATATGCAAGCATGTGCAAAACTTGTGGGTTCACAACTTGTGGGTTCTTCCTTGGCTTCACCAAGGGCAGATCTTGCCTGACCAATCTGGTGGCCTTCTATGATGGAGTGACGGCTTCGGTGGACAGGGGAAGGGCGATGGATGTCATCTACCTGGACTTCTGCAAAGCCTTTGACATGGTCCCTCACCACATCCTTCTCTCTAAATTGGAGAGGTGTGGATTTGAAAGATGGACTGTACGATGAATTAGGAATTGGCTGTCTGGTCGCAGCCAAAGGGTTATGATTAATGGTTCTGTGTCAGGGTGGAGGCCGGTCACGAGCGGTGTCCCTCAAGGGTCCGTCTTGGGAGCGGTGCTCTTTAACATCTTCATCAATGACACAGATGATGGCACCAAGTGCACCCTCAGCAAGTTCGCGAATGATACTAAGCTGAGTGGTGCTGTCGACACATTGGAAGGAAGGAAAGCCATCCAGAGGGACCTGGACAGGCTGGAGAAGTGGGCCCAGATGAACCTAATGAGGTTTAATAAGGCCAAGTGCAGGGTGCTGCACTTGGGTCCCCCAGTTATTCATACAAACTGGGGGAAGACCTCCTTGAGAGCAGCCCTGTGGAGAAGGACTTGGGGGTCCTGGTGGACGAGAAGCTGGACATGAGCCGGCAGTGCCTGCTTTCAGTCCACAAAGCCAACTGTGTTTTGGGCTGCA
>NW_010147305.1:0-9923 GCF_000699245.1 Pterocles gutturalis | reverse complement strand
GAGAAATCACCGTGAGTGGGCGCGTTACCCCACCCGAGGCGCTGGGAGGGATTTCCCCGCGTCCCTTCTGTCTTTAGGTCTCTGCCCGGCCTGCAGGAAGCTGCGGCGATGGAGAAAAAGAGCAGAGGCAAGGGAGGGACAGCACAGGTGAGAAGCAGCGAGGGAGCATGCAGCGTGCCTCGCTTCCTGCAAGGAAACAAACCCCCATCGAACGGGCATCCCCATGACCACACTGGTACCAGGGTCTTCTGCCTTTGCCACTGTCATTTCTGCTCCCGGAAGGGACTGTGTGGACTGCAGCCCGGTGGTGAGCGGGAGCTGAGCCCCTGCACACTTTCGTGTGGCTGTGCCGTGGCAGTGCTCCAGGAAGAGTTGGTGAAGAAGATGTGGTATCTTTGCAGATCAGCCAAGGAAAGCAGTGGCACTCGGGCAAGGCTGCCCGGAGGAAAGCAGGGAGCTCCCTAAGGTCATTTGGGTGTAAGGAGACTGAGCGACTCCAAGGCTGATTGCCCGCAGAAGGATGGACTTGGACATAACAGTGAACCGTCAAAATAATCTAGTGAGGGTTGCCAAGGACATGACTGAGACTGGAAACAAATAAGATGTGGGGTTTGATGGACAGCCTGGAAAAATTGACTCTCTTGTTTGAACTACCTGCCAAATTCAAACTGTTTAACCACATTTTTCAATCTCAAGGACTGTCTGTTTTGGAGAAGGCAGAAGATTTGGCATGTCACATTGCAGGGCAGTTTGTAGGAGATGGGACACTCTGGGTCAGTGATAAATTTGGCAGAGCTGATGAATCCCCATGGCAGTTAACCTGAGCTGGCCTGCACTGCACCTTGCTGCCTGGTGCTGGGGCTGTGCAGTGCTGGGCACGTCTTTTTGCTGCAGGGTGAGCTTCACCGGCTGTGATGGCAGCAGAGGAGCCTGCATGCAGCTCCCACTTGGTCCTGACAATTACACGCCTGCCCGGCCTTGCCTTTATCCAAGAGTGCAGAAGGGAGTTCTCATGCAAAACTCCTTTCTGTCTGATTGTACAGATGATAAATAGGGCTGTTTCATATAAGAAAATCCTGCAACAGCTCAAATTACCAAAGTGGGGTACCCCTTCCATGGACGAGACCTGCCAGGCATGCCGCAGGCTAGTTGGAAGCCTGTTTGGTGCTGCAGAGCTTGCGGTTCCCAGCATTTACAGGGACCCAAGATTATCTATACTATCCTCTCTTTATGGTCTTAGCTCTAATAAGCATTTTTGGTGATAGTTTATGGAGCCTTAGTGTCTTTCATACTGGGATCATAATAAACCAGCACCTCCCAGTGCGGAACAGCTGCCTCTTCCCTGATTTGCTTATACAGGAGTTTTTCTCATTACTTGGAACTGTCAAAGGGAGTACATGGTCATGTCTCTTTAGTTTGCTGTCTTTGAATTCTAGAATGAACTTCTTCCACCCTGGAGGGACACAACAAGCACTGCAGATTTTTGAGAATATGTATGAGGATTTGCCTGAAACCAGAATGTTGAGTTAAACCCCACTTCATATTTTCCATCTGTAAATGGTTTTGGATATTCATTGTTTCATAAAAGTAAACATTCTGTAAGCTGAATTTCTGCATCAGACTGCTTCACCTTCTGCTCTGATGGCGGTAGTTCAGAGATTTTCCTAGGCAGCTTACTAAAGATGAATAAAAATTAGTGTAAATAAAAGCTTCTAAGAGAGCTAAAGTCAATATCTGAGGTAAAAGTTCCCTCTGTGCAAAAGCAAGTTTCAGAAACAAAATCCGAATCATTGATAGAAATTCTCCGTGACACCCTGGTACCCACCTGGAGTGTGCTGGGAAGTTCAATGTGCTTTCTGTTTATTGTGTTTTGATTTCTAGTTCAAATGCTCATAACGGATAGGAAGAGCAAGCAGTTTTCACTTAAACAACAGCTAATTCTTTAATGCTATGTGGACTTCCAAATAACTACCTTTTCCATTTTTCTCTTGAAAGCAAACCTGTGCAAATTTAGTTTTAAAATATTCTGTCATTATGATGAGTAATTCTTGGCTTACAGCTTTTGGTTGAGTTACTTCCATGGAAATCTCAGTGTTTTTGTCAGAACTGTTCTTCACTTGATGACGCGCTGGAGGGGTTGGTTTTTGCTTGGTGGCCCAGTAGCAGCAGCACTGCCATTGCTAGCAGTGGGCTGCTGTCCGTGGCCCAGCTCGTGCTGTCAGACTGCACTGTGTGGAGCAGAGCCTGCTGGCAGGCATCTCCTCTGTGATTACGGATGAGATGACAGCAAAGGCTTTGGAAAATATGGTGCAGGTTGGAAGTGGAGACCCCAGAGACCCCCCAGGGATAACTCACCAGTGGTCAGTAACCAGTTGTTGGGAAAGCACAACCTTAAGAGCAGGGAAAAGCCTGCTCTGGTTTTGGGGAAGGGACAACAGCCAAGCAGGCGAAGAAACAGGTCAAGCAGCCGCGTGGCCCGTGGAAGCAGCCGCTCTGCCTGCCAGCACCCTGCAGCAGCTACCACCCACAGCCTGTGCACGGACATGGCCCCGCACTGCTGAGACGGGAAGAGATCAGCTCGGCTCCAGGCTCACCTCCGCGACCAGGGCCAGCATGCACTGTGGATGGCAGTGCCGGGGCCACCAGCACCAGCCTGAGGCTGCGGAGGACTGGCTGCCTTGAACACAGTGGTTCAGCACCAGCTGCAGGCATGAAGGGTGGTGTTGATGAGTGTGCGCTGCTGATGAACGTCAGTCTTGTTTTGAAGTTCAAACTGGTGTAATTTATCTGAATGCCTTCATTGCAGGGATCTCCAGTCCCTCACACACATACCTGTACGTGCTTTCAGTGGTGGCACAGGAACTCTGCACAGCACCAGATGGCTTGCTCTCCTGCATGGCAGCTCCTTCCTCACCCTTGGCAGAGACCCCAGCACAGTCCGACGATGCGGCAGCACCCCTCCTACACTGGGTGCTGGGGATTCCCCCCTGCTGGGGTCTGCCCAGTCCAGCAGCGGAGAGCCTGTGAGCGTGCTTTGTCCCCAGGACTGGCCAGGAGTGAGGCTGAGACATTTCCATCAGGCACACAAGGGGAGGCAGACAGAGCACGTGGATGTAGAGATGGACGTGCGCAAAGCCAGCCACAGATCAACAGGGACAGGAACTACATCACTCATGCAGACACAAGCAGCACCAACAGCTTTGCCTGGTTTCCCCTCTCTGGCTGCTCAAGATGCAGGTCCGTTGGTGGAAAACATGCACATATGCGTATGTGCGTGCATACGTATGCAGGTACACATGTATGTATATCCGCACCCCACACAAGTCCAGCCAGTAGCTGTGGCTGCCCCGGTGTCCGCAGATGCCGCACTGACACATGTGTACCGAGCAAGTTCAGGGTTGCTGTCCCTCATTAGTGAGCTCTCAGATGCTTTGGTCTTTCCAGTATCTGCTTCTCTGACACTGGTCTCTCAAGCCTCTGGTCCTACCTGCTGGCCAGCACAGCTTTATGTGTGGGAGTTGCCCTTGCTGGTGCACGCCCATGCAACAGGGACTCACCGCGTCTCTCCCAGTGCTGCGCCACCACAGGTTGCCCCTCTGACCCAGCATCCAGCTTCTCTGGCCAGCTCTAAGACCTCCATACACAGATATGCACACAGCATAGAGAGACCCTTGCCCAGGAAAAGAGCTGTCCCATTTAATATTGCCAAACAAGCTCATATTAGAGACTGCATAGTGTGCTTCTGCTTTCATGAGTGTAACAGGTCTGATGAGCTGCAGCAGGTTGCAGTGGGGAGTTGTGCAGGGCATCCGAGGAGAAGGAGAGGTGAGCAGGAACAAATGAGGGGGTGCAGGGAGCCGTGGGACACTTGGCTGGACCCTGCAGCCGTGGAGCAGCTCCTCCGTCTGGCCCCAGTAGTAGCTCCCACCCGGCTCCCTCAAGGCCAGCGGCTCTGCTGACCCTGCCTGTGCAGACAGGCATGTGCGTGCTGGTGCATCCACCAAGCCCAGAGCTTTCATTTTTCATTTCATTTTTTGTAGGCCTTTCAGACTTTGGGGGTTTCCTTAATGCAGTGCTAGTACTCTATTTTCAACATTACTGGCATGTAATTACAACCTGCGTTTGCCTCTGGGAATGTTAGCCCAGGCGTGTAAGTGTTGCTGCAAAAGTACCTCTCAAAGGGTGAAATTATCTGATTCTCTGATCCTCTAGGCTTTGGGTCAGGAAACAAGGAATGTGAACAAAAAACAACCCACAAGTGTGAAAGCTCTATCTTATAGCACAGAGCAAGCAGACCCAGGCAAGAGTCAGAAACAGAGCTGTGGCACCTGATACTTGCAACAGGTACGTTGTTCTTATCATGGTACCTTTCAAAACAAAAATGTTTTTACTGCCTCTGGATATTACAAAACCTTCTCAAATGTATCAGATAATTAATTGTAAAACATTTGTTGTTAATATGATTAAAGGATGAGCTGGAATTACAAATATGTTACGTAACTGCAAGGCCCTGAGAACACCAATGGACCATCTTGACCCAAGGCTGTGTCTGACTCCAGTTCCCCTCCCCAGGCCTGATCCTGACCCCTGCCTGCAGGCTGGCACCCTGGCCCAGCTTCAGCCCATCCCCATCCCCATGAAAGTGTCCAGAGCCCAGGGCTGTGGCTGTCCTGGCACCTGCTGGCTCCCTGGCTCCTGGCTGGGGTGGTGGGGTTGTGATGGGTTAGCCCTTGTCTGGGGGCCAACACACACCTGCTCACACAATTTCCCTCCCCACCCGAGGATAGGGGAGAGTATTAAAGTGGTAAAGGGAAAAAAGGACTTGTGGGTTGAGATAAGGACAATTTAATAACTAAACTACAATAATATTGAAAATAATACTATACACAAATATACAAATGAGTGATACACAGTGATACTGCCCCCCCACCCGATGACCAAGGCTCAGCCTGTTCCTGGCTAACGATCCCGGAGCAGGGAGAGTCCCGAAACTGAACTCACAGAATGGAGATAACAGTCTGAGCATCCCAGACCGAGAACTGACTGGGGTGGGGGGGGAAAGGCCTTGGGAGAGCGACCACCTGGAGCGAGATGACTCAGAACAAAAGAGATCCGGAACCAAAAAAAGGACCGATCTTCTGGAGGGTCCTCACCTATATACTGGGCATGACGTGTATGTTATGGAATAGATTATTGGCCACTCTGGGTCTCAATCCTGAACCTAAGATCAAATCCTAGGCTAGTAACTGGGGCTGTGCTCCCTCCCAGCTCCTCCGGTCTGCTGACCTTGGCAGCGGCGTAAACATCACTTCTTATCAGCTTTCATCTGAGCACAAATCCAAAACACAGCCTCTTGCTAGCTATTATGAAGAAAGTTAACTCTGTCTCTGCTTAACCCAGGACAGGGGTGGGCATGGGCCACCAGGTCCTGCCCTGTCAGCCCCCCCAGGGCAGATACTGAAGTGGTGTAAGGTCATATCTGGAGAAAGAATTCGGGTCTGGTACCTTTCCTCAGATTATTTCCAAGAAACAAAATTCCATATTTCTAAAATAAGTAACAGAATGATTAGCGGATTTGGGTTTAGCACTGACTACAGCGGTATTTTACGCTTGCAAGAACCTATTCTTGCCAAATTTGACCTTGAAAGGAAGTTTCTCTCTGGTGGCGTCATTGTGGAAAGTCAGCAACTGTCTCTGACGCATCCTGTGCATGGTTGCTTGTCCCCACGGACTCGTGCCCTCCCGCAGCGCCCTGGGGGCACTGTGGCTCTGAGGACATGGGGAGCTGACAGCAGCCTCTCCGGCCCCCAGTGACCAGTTCTCCTCCATGCTGTAGTTCACGAGCCCCATCCATGCCATATGTGTGTATATGTGTACATGGACGGTGGAAGGTAGGTCTTAGTATGGTTTGTGTTGCTCTGGTTTGTATTAGCGTTGATGGGTGCAAACAAACCAGCATCAAATTTTTCCACTAAATGTGTGCCAACGGCACTCACTATTAACCTTACCCCGTGGGAGTTAGTGTCTTTTCCAGGTCTGCCAGGACAGCTTCTCTAGTCAAGACAGTTTTGCGTGCAGAGGAGGTCATCAGGCGCCAGAACAGCTTTTACCAAGCTCAACTTGAAAGCAGTCACGGCTTTAGGAGAATACTGAAGCACAGTGATTTGGGTGCGGCACTGAATTTCTGAATGTCATATGGCATGGGAAAAACAAGGCCATGTGTTTGCCTTCATCTTGTTTGTCCCTCCTTGAAGAAATGGCCCTCGGCAGAGCTTTTTTACGTCGTCCTGTCCAAATGCATCCGTCCTCAGTGGGGAAGTGCCATAGCTCCATTTCAGATGTGCTACAGCAGACTTTGCTGCTGCAGAGAGAGTTGCCTGCATTCAGCACAATGGGATTCAGGTGTGATCCTCAGGCACTGGGGTTTTCACTCTTGCACCCTTTCACGCTCAGGCAAACTGAGTCCTGATGCTGCCACCGTTGCTCCTGAGCACTGTTTCTCAGGAGGAACTGCAAAGTCCATGCACCTGAACCCAGCCCAAACTGCCCACCTCCTCCCCTGAACAGCCTGTCTTTGCTGTTCCCATGACTCATGAGAGGACCTCAGCACAGAGACACAGGTTCTGATGCTCACACATGGCCAGGAGATGAGGGTGTGGCACCACCTTTCCATCCCTTTGCTGGTGCTGTGAGACATCTGTGGTGGTGTTCTGCTGGGCTTGTGGAGCTGCACTCCCTGGAGAAAGTCCCCTCTTCCTCCCCATCTCAGAGCCTTCAGTGCTGTTCAAGGTGGAAGAAGCCATCTTCCTGCAGCCCAGAACTGGGCTCTGAGGCTGCAGGGAGCAGTGGGACTGAAAAAATCCCATCCCTTTCCTGCCCAACACTGTCAGCTGTAGCTGGCTGCTCCAGGCATCCTTTGCAAGGGCAGTGCAGTGGGTCCAGGCTGCAGCACAGCCTGGGCATCCTCCACACTGAACTCCATCCAGCAGATTCCCCTTGCAGGAGGTGGGTGAAGATGCTTTGTCTGCCACGGTCCCGTCTTCTCGCTGTGGTTTGCCCAGACCCCCTCAGAAGTCACTGGCCGTGCAGGGAAAGGAGCATCCGTTCTCACATGTGCAACCTGCTGCCCTGCATGCCTGCAGCGTCTATCCCCTCCTGACTTCCTTGCCCTTTGGGGAGTGAAATGGCTGCGCAAACCCAGCGAGATGAAATGGGCACGCCAGAGTCTGGGGGGAAGTCAAGGCAGGTTGCAGAGAAGAAGACTTTGCAGCATCTCTAACTGCCTGGGGACACTCCAGGTCCCCTTGAGTCTTCCAGATTGCAGGAGTATTGTGGAGACTGTTGTTCTTCCACCACAACCTTTATGTGCTTAAAAAAGAAAAGGGAAGAAGGAAGGAGATATTCCGTGTATGTAAACTGGCAATTTACAGTCCGAATGCCAGTAGGTGGCACCCAAGAATGCACAGCATTGTTCACAGCCTTTGTGCAAGCCTGACCGCTTGCTCACCAGGGACATCTTTAGTCTCTGCTCCTCTCGGAGTGCAGGGTGACCCTGGAGGGCTCTGCCACTCAGGTGGAAGCTGTCAGAAAGGACTCCAGGCCAGAGAAGTGGTGATTTTCTTTTTCTTCTTTTTTCAAGTGTGTTTCTGAGTGCTGCAGGAAACAGCGTGAAGGAATCCAGAATTGGTCTCAAGTATTCTCATCAATGAGGTGTCCACGTCACGATACTGTTTTCTGTTGCTTGTAACTTTGCTTGCCAGCCCCATGGGGTGAAATGGTCACTGCTTCACCTGGCATTGCTTTCAGAATTTACAGCTGGAAGGAGCTGCCCTGTTCCAGAGCATTGCTGAAGAAAGTCATGGGAGGCTTGGCCATGTTGAAGACTTTATGTGATGTTTCTTCCAGTCTAGAACAACGTGACGATGTGATGGAAGAATGCAGGCTTGCAAGGAGGTCCATTAAATGTGCACAGGCAATCATCTTCTTGTTTTTAGAGCTCAATTTTGCAGTCTTGTTGAATGCTATTTTTACCTGGATGTGTTGAATGACATGGGTCATGCTTGTTTCTGGTTACTCGTGCTAAGGGAAGTTGTCTCTGACCCAGCGTGGGCTGTTTCCTGACAGTTGCACTGTTTTCGTCCAGCAGCTGCAGCTGATGGTATTTTTTGTGTTGGGTGTCTGGGCCCACGAATTCCATTTTGGTCTGTTCTGATCCAGTAATACATGTAAACGTTGAGGTGATGAACCACTCCTCCTCCCTGGAGTTCCAAGGTGGAGCTGCCCCCTGTGCAGGCAGGAGCAGGTAGCGCTGCCTGCACCGGCAATGCACAGAACCCAATGGGCTGCGGCTGCAAGGGGGATGAAATGGTTCAGGAAATGCTGGTCGAGGAGGCAGGAAGAGGCAGGGCTGAGGAGGGAAAGTTTTTTTGACTGAGGAGTGAAGGAGGTGGAGGAGAACAGCTCAGGACAGGGAGGAGGTGGCCAATGTCTTGCCATTGCCATTTTCCCATCTTGACACCTGTTTTAGTATCAGAAAGCCATGTTGATTAGGTCACAGAAATGGCACTTTCAAAATAATTTACATGGAAATGGCATGACAATCGTAGGTGCTGAATCCTGGCAGTGACCTGCCCCTATGGGGTCCCCGTTAGGAGACCTTCATCACTGTGTGGAAGCTATGTAAGGCTCCTGGTGCCACTTAGTCTGGGCGCAGACCACAGGGGCATTTGTCACCACACAGCATTTGGACCTGTGCAGCATCCAGAGCTGCAGCCCATCCTCATCCTCAGCTGAGTGCAGCAGGGATGGAAGCATTCAGAAGTTAATTAAGTTGCCCACACACACCCCCAACCGGCTCCTCTTCTTCCCAACGCTCCACTTTGCTGCTTCAACCCAAGTGGCAGAGAGGGGAGGGAGTGTAATTATTTAGCTCCTTAGAGCTGGCTCTACAGTGCTTCATAGCTCATTAATTACTGCTTCAGCTGCGCCAGGCAGTGGAGGACCAGGGGAGCATGGGAGCAGTGGGGGACATGAGCCAAGGGAGGGGAGGGACTCAGTGAAGTCAGGAAGAAGCCTCAAGAAGCCAGAGCTGAGAACCGAGGGAAGGAACAGCAGAGAATGGGAGGCAGCTGGGGGTCAGAGGGAGGTGGAAAAAAGAGGGAAGGCAGAGCTGCACAGGGGTGGCAGCACGGTTACTCTGCAGAGGGTGGTAGGGGTGCAGGTTAGGCACCAAGGGATGCTGAGTGTCACCAAAGCACGTCCTTGGTGCCCAGCTGCCTTCTCCATCAGAGCAGATGAAGGCCCAGGCTCCAAATCCAAGCACTGCCAGGGACTGTCCTGCAGTGCAGTTGGGTGAGGGCTGGTTTCTGGAGGACAGAATGGCTTTCACAACATATTGACCCTGGTCAAAGAAATAATTTACTTTCCTCAACCATCCTCATTTTCTCACTAGATGAGCAAAATAATTGCAACAATGTTCTGCCTCTCTCCCAATTCCAGCAATCTTCAGCATTTTCAGGGCAAAAAACCCAACAGCTCTCCTCTGATGAAGAGCTGAACCTCTCTGAGGGACTGTGCTGGTTTTGGTTGGGGTTTAGTTAATTGTCTTCACAGCAGTTTGTACAGGGCTGTGGTTTGGGTTTGTGCTGGACACAGTGCTGGTAACACAGGGATGTTTTAGTTGCTGCTGAGCAGCACTTGCATAGCGTCAGGGGCTGTTCTGCTCCTCACCCACCCCACCAGCAAGCAGGCTGGGGGTGCACAAGGAGCTAGGAGGGGACACAGCGGGGACAGGTGACCCCAGCTGGCCAAAGGGGTATCCCGCACCCTATCACATCATGCTCAGCAATAAGCTAAGGGGAAAGTTGGCTGGGGAGGCACTGCTCGAGGACTGACTGGGCATTGGTCAGTTGGTGGTGAGCAAT
>NW_010147304.1:0-908 GCF_000699245.1 Pterocles gutturalis | reverse complement strand
TCCCTTCCAATCTCTAACATTCTGCGATTTAGAGAAATGTCTTATTTTTCTCAATTAAGCTTTTGATAGAGAAGACTTACATGGAAGTCAGGTAACATCACTAACTGGATCTGCTGTTGCCAAGCTGAAAGAGACAAAGGGATTTTTTCCCTTTTGAGTTGTTCTGTACAAAGAAGAAACTGTAGGGGCAGAGACAAAGACTGTCTAATTCAGGTCTCTTAAATGCTAGAGTTTCCTTACTTATAGAAGATCACTTACTTCCACCTTATTATGTTTTCCAGCTAACCTTACCAATGAATTAACATTTCAGTAAGAAGTGTAATACATTTTTTACAAAGCATAATGGTCTTACAGTTACTTAAAATATGTACATACTTGCCATATTTCAGCTTATTCTTTGTAATTACTCCTGTGATATTTCTGAATATTATTTCCCTATTTAAGGATTTAAAGTCTATTTACACAGTTGTCAAGAAATCTGATCCCCCTTGAATGCTGTTAAAGGACAAACAAATATGGATTGCAGTAGCATCAGAGGGGATGCTTATTTGGTCGCTGTAACTCTGTCCTTCCAGGCAGGTACTCTTGAAGCTTATAACGTATTACAAAGATTAGCAAGAGAGAACTTTCTTCCATTTCCGTCTCTGTTACAAAGTTGAGCACATTTTAGCTCTTGTCTGTAGCTACATCCCTTCCAAGTGTTTTGGCAATGTGGAGTGCTTTGCAGTTGGGGCTCATCAGAAGGCTGTTTGAAAGGGAAATAAAAGTAGTGCCTGTCTTCTTTGTGAGAAAATTAACAAATAGGCAAGCTTTGTAAATGTTCTGCGAAAGATCAGAGAGAGATCATTTGAGAAACTTGCTTTCTTTTTCTTTTTGCTATTATGGTTTTGCTGCCATCAGGATAAGGA
>NW_010147303.1:0-12219 GCF_000699245.1 Pterocles gutturalis | reverse complement strand
CCGAGGGCCGCGCCTCGCCGGGGCCGGGCCGGCGCGGGGGGGAAAGGCGCTGCTGAGCTTCGGTAGCGAGGAGGAGCGGGAAGGTAAGGGCCGGCACGAGTGGTACGGCCAGGGAACTGTTCAGGCTTAATGGAGCCAGAGGTTCAAAAAATACCCTGTGCGCACCTAGCGATCGTGTGTGGTTTATATATATATATGGATATACGCGCATATACCGCTCTTTTTGTTAATCAGAATCGTTTTGTTTTATCTGGGTAGGAGATGAACAAGCTTTTAAAATTAAGAAGCCATCCTTCAATGAAGTAACCTTTAGGATTCGGAAGAAGGAGAGCCTCCTGCCTGCACAGACACAGCCTGAAGAAAACAAAGGTAAGTACTTCTTTTCAGTTAAATATCTGATGGAATACTTACCTGAAAATATATATTTCAAAATGGGTAAGAGAAGAGTGAGGTACAAATGCTGCTGTTGGGTGTTTTTTACTTGTTAGTTGAACTCAGGATTATACTGACAATGTTACTTTCAGGTTTATAATCTCTCTGTGCTGAAATTATTTTCCATATGACCTTGGTAAAACTTGGAGATCAGAATTTGGAGGCTGTTCTTGGGAAGACTTGGGTATGCAGAACCCCTGTAGTACATATTAATTAATAAACTTCTGATAAACGTATACCTCAGCATAATATCTTTCAGTTTGATCCAAGTATTTGCATTGAGAGAAAATGTGAGCTTATCAGGATTTTGTTTGATAAAACTTAATGTAAACCTCCAACTTTATGTTGTCAAACTGTGTGCTTTTACAACATTTGAATATTTTAATTGAATACAGTCAATAGCCATGATTTTTCTGATAGTATTCCTAGTCGCATTGAACTATAGTTAAGTTTTCTGTTGGGATATTTGGGGTTTGGGTGTTTTACAAACAAGTGTGTTTGAAAGTTCTTTTGCCCTCTGTTCCCCTTTTTACACCGCTGTCAATTCGCAGATACACCCTAATTGCTACTGTTAGTTAAAAATCAATTAGATTGATAAATAATTCAGTTTGTGATTGAGATGAGATAGTAAATTTTCCTAGTAATTTATAAAAATATTCCTCATGCTCTTGTAACAGGTGGCACTTTCTGTTCAGTAATCTGATGATTTACTGAAGATGTATTGGCAGATGAAGAGAAATCAGGGTGTTAAAGAATTTGAAGATAATCGGAGACAGGACAGACATACATAAACTTTTATTGCTT
Organism: Pterocles gutturalis; assembly: GCF_000699245.1. Classification (NCBI taxonomy): domain Eukaryota; kingdom Metazoa; phylum Chordata; class Aves; order Pterocliformes; family Pteroclidae; genus Pterocles; species Pterocles gutturalis. Next base: position 10,983 of record NW_010147303.1, on the reverse strand, counting down.
AAAGAAGGACTCTTTTTTTTTTAAGCATTGACAATGAAGGAGTGCTTTTGAAGTGCAGTTTATAAAGTTTGGGGAGTTGAATCCAAACATGGTGTGAGCTATCAGGATATTAATCAGTTGTTGTCTGGGAGGTGATATAACTGCTTTGGTGCATGTAAATGTGCTCTGTGTCTCAGAAGGACATAGTAGTTTAGGACTATCACAGATGCTTTGATTTGAGACAAGCACTGGCTTGTAAATTACTGTCTTTGACTGTTGGAAAATTTGACATGTTTTGATGATGACAAGTGGAGATAGATAAAGACCAGTCTGTGCTGCAGCAAGGTGTAAATAGTTACTGGTAACCAGCTATGGCACATCAGCTTCCAGCAGCTGAAACTGAAATAATGAATCTCACTTTTTTCCCCCTAAAACAGAGATCTGTCAGTTGGAGCCTAGAACTGGTGACACCAAAGGCACTCATGAAGAAGAGGAAGAGAAGGAGGATGAAAGTTATTCTTCACTAAGTGAGGGCTACAACAGCACAGACTCTGAAAATGAATCCAGCTCTTTACAGAGGAGGAAGGATTTATCACCAGGTTAGTTTCCTGGATTTTATTTTTTAAAGGAAGTTAATTTACAACATTCTTTGTTTGAAGTACGTGTTAAGGTAGGTGAGATGAATCTGACTTGGCTTAAATCATATAAGGTGCAGGCATCTTGCTTGTGCAGAGTCAGGGCTACCCTTCTGAAAGAACAGTGATGATTTGCCAATATTTTTGGTTGCAGATGTTTGTATGTCTGTGTTGACTTTGGAAATAGATCAGAAATTATGACAGTTGGTTTTGGAAGAAAGGCAGCAAAAATTTCCTGTTGAATAATGCATAATTCCCTTCATAAGGTTAAAATATAACCTCATTTGTGCTGATTTGTAAACTTGAGATTCCTTTGTAAACTCACTACATTTAGTAACCCTGATCTTTTAGGAGATGGAAGAAAGGGGGACAGGCTAACAGTAATGTATTCGAAAGAAAAAAGTCTGAGCTTTGTTTTTAGACTGAGAGCCACTTTTTAAGGTTTCTTTTCCCTCTCCTTGTATTCAACGTGGTAAGCTTAATATGTTTAGAATTGTACAGTGATCCTGAACTGTGGTGATTATTGGTATTAGATGACATTAGGAGCAATACAGAGTGTTGCTTTTAGTCTTTTGCTTAGATTTTCTTTCTCTTCAATGCAGGTAGTATCCCCAGTGCAGCTCATATTGAGGCTGCTCGGAGGAAGCGTCACTTAGCCAGGACACGAGCGGATTATCTTCCATTGGATGTGTCAAACAGTCATCAGGTCTCTCGGAGAAGAGAAAGCAGTGACTTAGAGAGTGAAGATGAGTCTGATACGAAGGGTCTCAATTTTGTTCCTAAAATGAGAACTCTCAGGCAGAGGATAACTGAACACATGGGTGAGTTTGTGCCATTTCTCACAGTGGTTGTGGCTTTGTTTTGCTGATGTCTGTGAGTGCGGCTCAAGGCTTTGCTCCTCAGGGGCCTTGGCAAAAGGCTGTACAGCTGGTGCCTGATGTTTATATGGGACATCAATCTGCTTTAGGTCTCACCACTGTGGTAGTGCAGGGTGCTTTGAGAAACATTTAAAAATTATTTTTGGCCTTGTTGGCTGCAAAAAAAATGCCTTGTAGGAGGCACAGCATTTAACGTGAATAAAGTTGCTGTAAATCCTGCCTCATGCTGTTGGTCTGGTCTTCTGAGTGCTCTCCCTGCACTGACGACTGTTCTTGAAAAAGGAAAAAATGTAGTTTTGTTTATAAAGCACTTGTTTACTTTATTATTTGAATAAGGGTTATAAGGAATGCATAACTACAAGCTGATTCTGCTATTCTAATTAATCCTAATAAGATATTTTTGTATCTGTAGTAGAGTGTACATTTTGAAACACTCAAGGGTTTGCTGTGTATGTCACTCACTGTGGTATAGCCGGTACTTGTACTCTTCTTTGCATGTATTATACACATTTGCTTTGAGCATAAAAACAAGATGTGTTTGCTCGTCATACTGCAGTAGTCCTCCTTCTGCAGGTTTTTCATCTGCTGGTTTTTGTATGTATCACTTCCCACTTGATTGGGAAAACCATTGTTGCTTTAGAGGGAAAAGAACATGGGATGGAAAAATAAAGGATGTAATTACATCTAATAATGATTGTTTTAACTTCCAGTGTCTGTGAGTGATGAATCAAGTGAAGATGAAGCGGAAATTAAGTGGGAAGAACAGCAAATAAAGAAAGCTGTTAAGCTCTCTCAGGTGACACATGCTTTTGTAATCACTGGAGGTTGATTTTTTTTCATAGGCAAGAGGGCTTGTCTGGAGTACTGTTATATCTCCTTCCTGCCCTCTCATTAGACAGGTTTTTAGGAAGTTGTACCTTGATTCTTCAAGGAAAATATGATTAGAAATAAGGGAAGATGATAATGAAAATCTGTAATCTCTGTCTAGCTGTTCAGAAGCAGGGTATTGTTGTGTGCCTCAAAGGCAGGTACATGTACGTGATGGAAGACTGTGAAAAGCAGAGAATAACAGTCTGAACACTGTTGTTTTTTTTTTTTGCTGCCATGCAAGTGATCTTGAAAGCAAGAATATGCAAATAATACAAATGCTAAAAAGTCACAAAGTGAAAGTTACTTTATTACGCTGAATTTCTGTTGAGTGGCAGTCTGAGAGCTCTTTTCACAGTTCAGCACAATTTTTTACTAGCAGACCTTGTTAGTCATGGACTTCATTGCTTCAACTGATTGTGCTCTGACTAGATTTTAATATACAAACTTCTACTGCTTTAGAATGCAAATTGGCTTTTAATTTAGGAGCTAAAATTCACTGGAATCCTTTTTTAGTTATAATTACAGTTAAGCTGAGTTGTCAGAATGACAAGTCTGTCTTTTGCCACTGTCTTTGTCAGAAGGTAGCATTCATATTTATTTGGGGAGGAGTCAGAAAGTTTACTATGAGAAAATGTAATATTAAATTACTAATAAATAGATGGATGAAAAACTTGTGTAAATGGTGTATTAAAAATTAACACTCAAAATTTTTGTAGGAAATTTATGATGATGCTTCCCTGCGTAAATCTCAACCAGCTAAACCAAAGTTTGATCCCTCTGTTTCTCTACCACCTGTCAATTTGGAAATTGTGAAGAAGCGACTGACTGAAAGGTAAATCCTGCTCTTCTGAACTTAACTTTTGAGTTGTCTGAGTTTTTGTTACAGAATGAGATGATGGTTTTGAAGTCTTTTCCCCCAGAGTATTGGAGGCTTTTTGAGTGGTTATTTCACATGTAGTATGCCTGTTATGATGCCCAGTAGAGTACTACAGATTTTTAACTTTACCTGGCAATGCTTTGTTGTAGGGGAGCATTTGGACTTCTCGAGGGTGTTTGATCAACTAGAACTTACTCTCTAAAGTTCATTTAGCTGGCAGCAACTTTTTATGCTTGCTCCTGTTTTTTGACAGGAGCATTGGTTCAATGTTGTGTTTGCCCAGCAAGCAAAACTTCAGCCAGGGCAGATGGAGCTGGCAGTCCTACCCCTCTTACAGTGGTTCTTAAACCAGCTGCAAAAATAGCTCAGTATTTCCTAAAGCAGCAGTAAATTCTCTACAGCCTGTTTAGGCAGATTAGAACCTACCTTGATTTTTTTCTTTAGTCATGTGCCAGGCTGTGACTTTTCTTTATCAGTTCAGCTGCTGTATGGGCAGCTGAAGTGTCCTGGGATGGAAGTGGGAACCTCAAAGTGGGTGTGTGAGAAGGACAGCCGGGTCAGGCATCCTAAGGTAAGCCATCCCCTGTCATCATTGAGAGCACCAAGAAGCAGCTGTTCTGCTAAGTTTAGACAAGTAACATTATACAGCTGAAACATAAATGTGCACTGTGGACTTGCACTGAGCCCTCTGTGTGTATGCTTTGCTTTATACAGACTGTCATTGACCTGCTTGTTTAAAGAATTGCAACTAAATTGGACTAAGGATTTTTGTGCAATTGTATGCTTTCTTTGCCATAATCACCTGAAAGGAATGAGTTAGATGAAGTAGGAATTTCTGTACAGAATCAAAAAAGAAAAATGAGGATAAAGCTATCAAGAGTGGGAAACCTATTCGGAAAATAGTAAGAATGAGAGGGGCAGCCTGTTTGATGTAAACTTTATAGTTGTGTTTAAGGTGCTGAATGCTGAAATATCTTTTTTTAACTTCTAGCACAAGAGAGAACAATAGCTTAGTTCAATTATTTTAATTGAGAAGTGTTTCCTACTTCAGGGAGTGAAATAAGTCTGATTCTTATCTACAGGCTTGCTCAAGCTGAGCAGTCACTTGGGATATGTAAGGAAGGGAGGGGAAAAAACAAGGGGAAGCAGAGTTTTAATATATCTAAACGTTTCTGTGCTACCTACCTAATAGTGGCAGCTGTAGACATAGATTCCTGGGTTTTATCACCTACTAGCAGCAAGGGTCCTCAGCTGGTTTGTATTTAGTAGTGAGCACATGGTGAATGCATATAGGTACTGCTATCCATGCAACTTACATTAAACTAGTATGGACATGCTGACAAGAGGGGTGGCAACAGTTTTAGTTGTCTGGGGTTCTCTTTTTTAGGATAACATCATTGCAGGATGTGCACCGTGCTCACCAGAGGGAGTATGAAAAATGCATGGAGGACATTGAAAGTTCAAAGATGACTGTGCAGGAGTTGGAGAAGTCTTCAGATGCAGCTCTGAATTACAAATTCTACAGAGCCATGAAAACATATGTAGAAAACTTGATAAACTGTTTGAATGAAAAAGTATGTACGTTTTCCTCTTCCTTTTTTTTTTTTTTTTTTTTAGATGACAAAGGTGCATTCTGTCAATGAAAAATCAGGGGTTTTTGTTTGGAAGTGATAAGGGGAACAACCCAGTTCAAAATCAATTTTAGCAGAAATTTTAATGTAACAGGAAAAAAAATATAGGGGAAAGGAAATCAACCCTCACCCTGACCTAAAGTGATGATCAAGCTAGTACAGGTGTACTGACTTAAGCTGCGGTCTCAATAGGTTCTATTGGACAGAAAAAGAAAAATGTTATTGGAGGGAGTTTTCTGCAAGTGTAGTAACTAGCATGTGCTGAAGTTGAATGAGAGGTGGTGCTTAAATTCACTTTTGGGATCTCTCTAAATGCTTTTATTTAGGGTTACATAAGAGAGGTAGTAAGGATTTAATGTTAGGTTTGAGTTGAGATTGAGTTAGCAGAGCTGTATGAGAATTTGTGTTATTGGCTGCATCTGTTTCCTGAACTGCAGGCTTTGTGTGTTTAAAAAAGAGCAGGAGTTGCCTAAAGTTTGGCCTCAGTAAAAGTAAACTGCTGTTATCCTCTATAGATAATAATATGAAATCTAATTTATGTCACTTGATTGCATTGCAGTTGAGAGTCCATGTAACTTTAAGGAGAATTAATGAATATTTTCTGTAACAGCCAGTGGCTCAAAAGCAAACTGCAAGCTAAGTGTGCCAGTAGTGTCCTGTTGAACCCTTTTGCATGAACTCTTGGATAGTCCCATGATGAGTTGTTTAGTTTGCTGCTTTTCAGTCTTACAGGCAGTCTGAAAAACTCTGACTCCAAACATGCTTTTCAATCTGTAGTACTTTGGTTCTAATCAAGTACTGAAAACTGGTTTTTGTTCTTTATTTTTTTTTCCATTTTATTTGATTGAAGATCTGATTGCTGTTTACTGTATTTCAGCTGAAATACATTAATGAGCTAGAATTGGCTGTACATGTACTTCTTCAGCAACGAGCCATTGCAGTATTGAAACGAAGGCAAGAGGAGCTGAAAAATGAATCTGCTTATATTCGACATCTGACAAGTTAGTATGAAGTTAAAAGTTATTTTCTTAATGAAACATTCCCTCTTTGAGCAGGAATATACAATTTTTTGTGTGAAGTATTTTATTCTCCCATTTGATCTCCTTTCCCCTTCCCATTGTCAGTAGGTGTGTTCTACTATACCTCAGTTGGAATCCTCACCTCAGTAAGGTCCATGATGTTTTTTTTCCTCTGGTTTAATAAGGAGCATAACATGACCAAATACTTCATTAATTTTGAGTTATTCAAGTCAGCAATTTCCCATCAATATTTAAAAATAAAAACATAGTGTTCTAGTAGGTTTTATGTGGGAGAAAGCTTGCTGCTGCAGGATTCTGTGACTATATGAAAAAGCAGTGTGTTTACTTGGCAATATTACTCTTACATGAGTGTTTTTAAGGCTATGTGTGTGCTCAGAATGGAGGTTTTGAGCTAGAAAGTGGCGTGAAGGGAAGGACATGAAGAAAGAAGCCCCCTTGTGTAAGGGTTTTATCAAAAACAAAATTGTTTTGTTTTGGGATTTTGTGTCACTGTAGGAAAAAGTATTACAACTTTCTCATCTCGTATTTTCTTTCCACACCGATGTATTGTTTGTATGCCATGTGAATTCTTCAGCTGCTGCTGTTTAAAAAAACCAAGCCCAACTTCCAAACCCTTTCAAAATGTTTAGGCAAAGCTAAGAGCAATATGCTTGGAGCTGCTGGGAACAGATGGAGGCCAGATGCACCAGTTTCTGGTAACTACTAATCGTATGGGTTCAGTGTTCTTACTACACAGGATAAAGTGCTGATTAGAGAAAGCTAGCAGCACGTATGGTTTTGTAAAATGGTGTAGCAGACTGATAGTGGGTGTTAAGAAGAAAAGGGTGGTGCCATAATAATAATTGCCATTAAAATTCCAGCTCATTACAAATGAGACTATACTTGTGTGTTTAACAGCACTTTTGTTTTTAAAATAGTGGAAAGGCTATTTTTTCTTATATGATAATAGTCCAGTGGCCAGCTGATAGTGCTACAAATGAACGGCCTAACTAGAAAATACTTCTTGTTTCTGCTTCTGTGTTGGACTCAAGAATCAGAGCAGGGGTGATTAAAGTCACACAGTTGGTGACCACTCAGGTAACAGGAGACAGTGGGGAGCTGACTAGTCTTGAAATCTAAATGCGATGATTTTGAATAGTGTAAATCAGGGATTTAACTTCTGTTACAATGTTGGAACCAAACCTCAAAACTGTTCTAATTTATTACATGGTTTCATTTTTGACATACAGGACGAAGGTAGGTCCCCACACTTGCCTTTCACGCTGCTAAGAAGCTATTGTGGGAGGCACTAACTTCCTTCTCCAGGATTGGGAAGCAGTGAGCATTGACTAGAATGTCATCAAACTCACCTTTTCATCAACTGCTACAAGAGAACAACTGCACTATATGCAGTTAACAAGTAATATTGACTGTTAAGAATTTTCGAGACTGTTAAGAATTTTCATTAGGACATTTGATTTTTCTTTGGCTATTTCCCAGTGAAGAGCAAGAGAAGGAGAATCAGTGTTTCCTTATCAAGAAAATAGGTACTTAAAAATCATACAGTTTTATTTTTGTCTGTTTCTGTTGTTTTGATAGGTGGGACGGACAAACCAACTAACGGCGGTTTGGAAGGTGATGAGAAGACACAGCTTCTCGAAATGTGTGAACATCGAAGGTAGGTATTATGTGTGTGTACACTTACCTCTGATAAATGTACTGTACACTGGCTGTCTGTCATTTATGCAGTGATGAATATAAGCCTGTAGATTACTAAATGAGATTATACAAAAAGTGGCATTTCCCTTCCAAAACTCAAAGTACTTGGAAACCATCTATCTGTTAATGACATTCTCTTCATGTTGATTTGAATCTGAATGGTAACAGATCTTTTTATTTTAAATTTACAAGTCTTAAGTGAGGCTCTTTACAAAACTATACAACAGAAGCTTTTTCTGTCCTGTTTTAATAAACAAAATTATGACCTTATACAGAATTATATTTTTGTATTATTGTATAGAAAGCAAAAAAAGTCAGGCAGTATTGTTGCTGTTGTGGGTAGTTGTGGCAGTGAGTGAAGCGAAGCAGGATCTAGCCCCTTCCCTGCTATCAGTGTAGGCCAGATACTACATTTTGGATATTACACTGTTCAGAGACTGCTGCTGATTTTTTTTTTCCAAAGTTATTGGGAGCTTTGAAAGTTTTTCAGTTGCATTGATGCCTCAGCTCATAACTGTACTTTGAAGCAGCAAGAACCTTGGAATTCTAAGGGAGGAATCATGGTATAATCAGAACTTCCACTTGAAGCAGTTAACCTTTAATACTAATTGATGTAAATAACTGTATAAAAGTATTTATGCAATAGCACTTTAATATCATTTTCCTGTGGCAGAGATGCAAGCTATTGATTTTGCAGCCTGTTACGATTCTTGGTGTCATGGCAATAACTTTTTGATCACAGCTGGCAGTTGGGTGGTGTCACAATTTTTATGTGGATTGTCGTACAAGTAATCCAGAACTGAAATGACAAAGGCTGTTGAGAGCTCAGTAGTTTACTATACACCAAAGCTGTCAGTGTCCAGTACTGTGCTGATATTTAGTGTTCCAGGTGGGATGCCAGTCTCTTCACCAGGAGTGAAGTGAAGCTTTTTACATGGTTCATAGGGGAGATTAGAGACATTGCTCTAACCTCTTTTGTGTCAGTTTCCAAATTTACAGAATAACTATTGGTCCTCAATTATGCTTCCTTGGGCTGTTGCTCTCACAACTTGCTTTTAGTACATTTTTTTGAAGTTGGGTTATTTTTCATTACACTTCCTTCTGCCCTACATGGGGAGGAGAACTCATCTAAGTTCATTACAAAATGTAGGACTTGCAGGCGGCAAGTGAGAGAGCATTCAGGAGAAGGTGATCACCATGAAGGTATGTCGAGTGATGATGAGCTGACTTCGACAGAGGTGACTGAGTTCCAGAAGAGCAAAGGTTGGTGGCAGTCTTACTGTGATGTCCTAGAACAAAATATCTTTCTGATATTTTTTTAAGGATACATTGTTTTTTAGGAAAGGTGAAGAGATGCTTCATTTGCAATACATGTTCTTAGTTGCATACTGCAGGAAAAAAAAAGGCATTCAAACAGTTCTGACTAGTGACTTGGGAAGAATAGATGTATGGGTGTAGATTTCTTTTGATATGAGTTATGGTGTCGTGCCATTACATGTGACTCTTTCAACTGGAAATAACCTCTTTTAGATTATGCCAGAGCTGATCTGACGGTACTCAATGCAATCCTATGTGTTTTGTAAAATCAATTTGTTTTCTGAAGAGAGAGTGAATTAAAGATTGGTGTTTTAATTATCTTGATTGAATGGATGCAAAGGAGCAGTGAAAGGCATGATACCTTTTCCCCAGATAACAGCAGAAGAGTTTTCATGTCTGAAGTTGTATCACCATGGAATAAAGTTTGAAACATAGTGGTTGTATAAACCTGTGGAACAGATCATGATGAAACTTGCCTTTTTTGGCTTTCTGACAGTTTTTTTTTTTTCTGAAACTGGGTTTTCCAGGGAGCTGGTTTTAAAATCAGCTTCAGTGTCAGGTGTGTCAAAGATAAATGTCTGTATCATAATTGCATTTGTCATTTGTGTCCTATAGATGCATAAACTCCTTAGCTTATGCCTCAATAAGTTCTGTGATTGTTTCTTTTTATTCCCAATGAATATTATCCATAGATAACGTTTTAGAGGATAGTAGGAAAATCTTTGAAGATGTACATGCAGATTTTTGTGACATCAGAAAAATCCTGTTGAAATTCCAGGAATGGAAAGAGAAGTTTCCTGACTCTTACTGTGATGCTTATATCAGTTTCTGCCTGCCTAAGCTGTTAAATCCATTGATCAGAGTTCAGTTAATAGATTGGAATCCTCTTGAGGTAGGTGCATCGGCTGACTTTGTTTTCTTCAAAAATTTCATGTGTGTTTGTGTATTAATACACTGGCAACCCTTTTGCTTCTGGGTATTAATCTGAAGCAGTAGGCTATAGCTGGTAAAGCCTGTTATGTTTCTGTCTGTACCGTCTTTGTGAACATGCCTTTTCTGCCTTAATTGTCTTTGTTAATTGGCAATTTTTGTGAGTATTTCTGGCAGCCCAAAGTGTGTCTGAGCAGAGGCACACTATCTGCAGGGAAGACTTCTCCATGGGAATTTTGTTACGTGGGTTGTAGGGATGTTCCAGAGCCCAGGATAAGTACGTTAACTAGAAGGAGAAGGTCCATTTCTTCTTCTCAAGTCACTTTTGTATATGAATCATTTTAATCTGTATTAATATGAAAAATGATATGTGGTTCTTTCTGTGCATAGCACAGTGCACTAGAAATGAATAAAAAGTCATTGTGTTGGTCTCAGAAGTTGAAGGATGTGGTTGGAATCTTCTAACTTTCTCCTTTGCCCTTACCTACAGTCTCTTTTGCAACACTCCCTGTGAAAAGAATTCTTCTGAGTTCTTTGAAGACGTTTTGACAATCCCACCATTTAAATTCTAGCTTTAAATATAGTTTTCCTGATTGGCTGTTTTGGTCCATTCAGTGATGAGGGGGGATCTGAAATTAAGTGAGAATCTTTGTGGTATCACTGGGTGTATTTTTGCATGGAGCTTTTCTCTGTCCTGACCGGCTGGAAAACTAATAGGAATGATTTTTCAGCAGAATTTTATGAAGTTGGAAGAGATGCCCTGGTTCAGAGCTATAGAAGAATTCAGTGATGCCAAAAATGTATCTGAACCAAAAAGGGATGATGATACCGATCAAGAAGTTTTGCCTAAAGTGATTGAAAAAACTATTCTTCCAAAAATTACAGGTATAGTAAGATTGTCTTGAAAATGTTTGCTGCAGCTAGGCAATCAAACCTAGCTATCAAATAATGCTAGTTATAGAATTGTGCTCCAAGATGTAGTGATTACCTAGTTCCACAGAGTGATGCTAAGGTAAGACTCTCCAAGATTATTCTAAGTGACAGCTTCTTATATGTTTAATTTTGCTACGCTGTAATGTCTTGAAACTAAATCCGATAACCATTTGCGTATCACGAATGAAATAAATT
>NW_010147302.1:2109-36079 GCF_000699245.1 Pterocles gutturalis | reverse complement strand
GAGGGGGGAAGTGTCCCGGCAGCTCCGAGTTTCGCCGGGGGGCTCCGAAAGGAACTTGAGCTTTGGAGGGGGGTTTCTCTGCCGGTAAGCGCAGCGCGGAAAAGTTGCGCTTCCCTCCGGACCAGTGGGTGAGGCGGGATGGGAGCTAAAGTCGCGCAGAAAAGGTGAATGGAGTGTTGTGGAGTGACTAATGCGATGCGACGAGGTGCTGGAGGCAAGGTGCAAGATGCTCTGTACGCACCAATGCTGTCCTACCTCGTATGTTTCGAGGTGGAAGTTGTCCGTTTCTTGCTGTTGTGATGAAGGGAGAAAAGACGCTGCTGGTGTCGGCAGGTTTTTTCCAAGGTCACGGAGCGAGTAGTTGCTCATATGGACAATAAACTAGAGCAGCATTCAGTTCTGGGGGCTCTTCATTGTGTATTGATGTCACTACTGTTTTGGTTTCCTGCAAAAGTGCTAATTTTTGGCTACCGGTGTCCCAACTTGTCAATGAGAAGAGTAACTTTGTTAATAGAGAGTCTTCCTACAGGAGCCGTATCACTGAAAGTTGCAGGCCAAAACTTGGGATGTTGAAACCAACCCCACCCCGCGCCTCCCGTCAGGTGGTTTTACTGATGATCAGAGCTTACCTGGACCTCGAATTTAATGCATTTCATGTCAGGTTTCTGGGTGGGTGTCAGTAAATTTGAGAGACTGGTCTCCCATCGTGCCTTTGTCCTAAGTATCTGTGTTTGCCCTGAGTAACATTACACTAATGCCTTTGGCGCTTTAGAAAGAGCCAAAAGAAGTGGCTTCACCTCTGAAAGATGGTTTGCATCAACTAAGACAGTGTTGAGGGGGAAGAGGTGCATGTTGTGTGGCATAGATCAATGAAACTGGGAAGTGATTCCACTTGTGGCTGCTGCCTACAGGTATTAACGTAAGTGTAAAGCCAAAAGACAGGTGGAGTAAGTTAACACTCGATGTGAAAGCAGGACTTAGCATGTTTTTTTCCATTTTTCTTTCCTTCTTAAACTTTTAAAAATTATACTGGTACATAGAAAAGCTAGCCTAGAGCAAATCTATCATGGTTGCCCAGCCTGGAAATGGAAATAAAGATTGTCGATGGAAAACCAAATTGAAACAGTGTTCTAGGATGCTGGTCAAAATATTTTCTTGGAGTTGCCAATCCCGGACATATTGGCTCTTCGTCCTCTGTGTACAGCCTGTGTCAGTCAAGGGTCGATCCACACTGAGTGGTTCCAGTACTGCGACAGAAGCTCAGCTGTGTCCGTGCTACTACATCAGTACTTCTCCTACGTCTTTGATATGTGGATCCCTAAACCTGTTTCTGGCAACACGAGCCTCCCCATGGAGTGAATTCAAACCTCTTGCCAACAGGCTTGCTTTTCATTCTTATCTGCCATAGACCCCTTGGAAGTGGTTTACAGCTCCTCAGGATCTGTAGTTAACAGGTTGAAAACAACTGACTTGGACAAGTATCTAAATAAGTCTAATTTGTTAACATTGCTAGTTTTTATTTTTCTGTGGAGTGGGTGCCTACTGGTACTGTATTCATAAAATGTTCATTTGCAACTTGAATATGGCGAACAAGTATTCTTGAGAGCTTCACCCCCACCCCAAATCTGCCAGAGACCCTCAGTTCTATAGACAGAGACTTGAATTTTACTGCCAGAAGATAAGGTTGTTTGCTTCTGCCATGGAAGGAGAAGGGCAGAGGCAGAACTGGGGATGTAGTGCAGGGGAAGAAAGAATCCAAATGCCAGGCTGGCTGTGGATAGAAATGCTCTGATCTGTACACATGATGTGGTGGGTGCTATGAGCAATGGCTGCCTCTGCAGTTGTTGCCTGACCAATAGGTCCATCTCCTACAACGCCAGCAAATCTTGCTCTTCTGGGCTCTTGGCCCTTTCTATTTCAGAAGTGGCTTTTTTTATAGGGTCTTCTGCCACTAATAATCTGCTCAGCTAGGCAACAGCTTTTCAGCCTCCTTCCCCACCCCACCTTTCCTAACAAAGATATGTGATGTACTTGTGATGGGCTGAGTTTCATGGTAACATTTATTTTCAGAGAAAACAAATAGATGATTGTTCGTAGTATGAATACAGCATCCTACAACTGTTTAAAATGAGACGGCTGTGCTGAGAGCTTTTTGATGCCTTTTTTTTGCAGGTGGAAGTAGTATTAATCTTGGTTTGCTGGCCTTGGGACTACTGTTGTGGACTTTATTAGAGCTGCTGGTAATGCTTATCAAGAGGCACTGTTTTTTGATGCCTGTTGATAACTAGTTCTACAGTTCAATGATATTTTAGGAGCTAATTTAGAATAGTTTCAAAGCTATTTCTTAGGAGATCTAAGAATGCTGAGGCTCTATTTGTGGCAACCTTTCATATAAATATTTACATAGTCTTGTATAGTTCTCCACAAGACGTGTGATGTTACTGCATAGGCAGACTGAGTAGAGCTTACCCCTATTGAGGTTAGACGAAAGGCCAGGACATTGGAAGATTCTGATTTTCATGACTTTGAGACACTCATTTGCTTGTTGAGTTGTCTTTGACACTTTCCAGAGGAAAAATTTTACCTTGTGGAGTAAATTACATTCACTTTTTTTAATCATTGCAATAAAAATATTCAGTACTACTTCCTGAAGAGGTATTGAGGAAATCTTGTTAATGAAATGAGATGAAAGTTCTTATCTAGTTCCTTTCCTCTTTCATACATAATTGGATTTTTTTTAGCCTTTCTGTACTTCATTTGTAAGTCATGATATTTTTTAGTGCTGCTTGGTAAACAGGAGTCTTGACCATGTTTCTTTTCTCTTGTCCAGGTAGCAGAGGCAGGAATTGCACAGTATGTGAAAAGATCATGTAAATGAATCTGGAATCACCTCTGTGCTAGTTTTCTCTCTCATTTTTTTTTATTTCCTCTCCTGCCTTTCCACCCCACCTTCATGGTTATCATGGTTATATTGTGTTTAAGGTTACATTACCGAAACTTCTAGGTGGTCATAAAGCAATAGGGAATAAAAAAATTAAAGCATGCTTCCTTTCTGGCGTCATCAACAAAATCTATAAGTTGTTGGCTTGCTCTTTTTTACAGTTGAGCTTTGCGCTGGAAGGACTCCTTTGCTCTCCCAGTGAGTTTTGCCAGTTTGTTCATTTGCATGTGGTGTATTTCTTTGTCTGGATAAAAGGAACTGCTAATTTCTTGGATGTGACACTATGTTAGTCAGTTTGGATGTTTTTATGCTTCTTCCTTTCAGAAGCTGAACTTGACTTAATGCATTTGACTTTTAACTGTTCTGTCCTCTCCCTTCTTCCTTGTTTGCATGTGGTTGTTTTTACGTAGGTCTAACTGTAAAGAACTAGTTTGGGTTTTTTGGGTGTTATTTTTACAGTTATTGATACCTATCACCGAGCTTAGCAAACAGCTAATGATGTTTCCATATCTGGAAATAGCACAAAATATGTATTGAAGTAATACCTAACTGCAGGACATACACTGTTGCCAATACAACTCTGGCTTCATTGGCCGAGTTGAATTCACAGTTTTGTGTTGGGATATCTGGAGGTGACTATTCCATCCTATTGACTTAGGCGTCTAGCCATGGAAACAACATGTAGTGATCTCCATATAAAAGCTTGTGGAAACTAATATAGTTAGCAGTACTTGTGGAACTCTCTGCCTCCAAAGCATAGTACTGCTCTTAATAATTACATCATGGTGGGTGGTAAGGAAGTACCATTATGATTTCTTGCATGGAGAACTGGGGTAAAAGCCAGAAGGTCTGGTTTCATTAACAAAATTGTGGCTAAATCTTTAGGGTTTCTGTGTCTTTCATTATTTCTGTTGTCTTTTGGGGATGTTGGCTCCCAGCGAGTGAAGAACACAGGCGGTATAAAGGAGCCATGACCTGATGCGGTTGTAAGGAGGTAAAAGCAGAGGCTCACCTTCACCTAGTAGCGAGGTGAGGGGCTTAAAAGGACATGGTGTTGAGGAGCACTTATAGCTGAGCAGCACAACTCTGTGCTTGGTGATTTTCCTGTCTGGGGGAGAGAGCGGCTTTCACTCTCAATGAGCCTTTGGAGGACTAATAAATAGTCTAGGAAGTCCATATTCAATTAAGTAGTATGTTATCAAATGAAGTAGACACCAACTCTACTGCAACTTTTGCTTAAATATAAAGAATTGCTTTGCAGAAATCCATAGAAAAACTAAAAAAAACTGTTGGACTAAATTTGTTTTGGATGTAATGTTTTAGATTTTTTTATTGTTTGTTTCCATTCTGACAACTTTTATGAAAAAAAATATGTATTTTTTAAATCTTAATGACCCATGACAGAACTTTAATTATAACACTTCTAAGGCATATGTGAGAAGAAGCTAAGATATTTCAAAAAATATCTGCAAGCTGTGAGGCAACACATTTCACTGAATTCATCAGTATACTGTGTCAGTGATGTTTTTACTCTTATTATTGCCTGTCATTAGAAACAATAGTGTTATTTCTTTACTTTCAGAGTTGTGAAACAAAAGCAGACTTGATTTTGGACCTTGTCTGAATGCTGGTTCTGCTCTGCATTGGAGTAAACTGAAGTTCTTGAGATTCAAGGGCTTGATTGCCTATGAGTGATGGGTCCCTATCATTACTTGGGTATACTTTTCCCAAAGCTTAGAAGGTGCTGGCAAGCCAACCTGCAAGGTTTTGGCTCCCTGGGCCCTGTCTCTTGTTCCTTCAAGCCCTCTGCAGGGGTGAGGTCCATCCCTCTTTCCTTGCTGGGGGATCTCTGTACACTTTAACTCCACAGCTCACTTTAAAGGACCCTTGAGGTTTATTCCTTCAGACGTACCTAGTAAAGTGCCATTACAGCTTGGCAGACATCAGGAGGAATGACTGGCAGTGAGAGGATAGTTGTGCATTCCCCCTAAAGGACTCTTCTGCATCAAAATGGGTTTATGATACTTTTATATGGGATCTATTTAAATCTGTCTGATGTGTGAGGTGAGTTAGAAGCCAAAGTATTGGACTGAGATAAGACAGACCAGCCTCTTCTAGCTCTGCAGTTGTTGGGCTGGAGAGTGTTTGACAGGTCAGTTTGTTTCTCCATGACCCAGCTTCCTTATCTGTGAAGTTGTTGCGGTACTCTCAGTGTATTTGTAAAACATTTTGAAGTGTGTCAGTGATGGGAGTTTAAGAAAACTAGATTATGTAATTATTAGATTCTACCCATTGATTTTTGACTTAAATGTTTGCAAACTAATGGGAGCCCAGTGGTTTGGGTTTAATCTGTTTTTAATATGCTGTCAAATGTGTGTGTGTAATACCATGGAAATCTGTATATACCTATGACTTCCCTGTGTTTTGTAGTGTGATAATGGAAAACTGTTATTAATCAGAAGCTGTATGGAAAATAGATTTAAAAGAACTAAATTGAGAGTGGTGGTTGAAAGCCAGTTGAGCAACAGAGATCTTTTTTCCCCTCAGTTCATTTAAAACAAACAAACAAACAAAAAAGAGTGGGGAAGACTGTTATATGCCAATTTGCAAAGCCTTTCAAACTGTAGTGTAAAAAAATATTTGTGTTTTTCTTTGGTTGTGGTACCTGTTGGCTTACCTCAGAATCACCTAGTGTATTCTGTCTGCTGTCACTAAACTTCCGAATCCTTTTTTTGCCCTCCTTTTCAGAGCAAAAGGAACAAAAATACTTTCCTGTGACTTGTTATTTGTCCTCCAAGTCTGGGCAGAGCTGTGCTTCCTGACTCTGCCATGAAGAGCCGAGTAAGAATGGATGCGACATAAAGGAGAAGTCCTGAAGCCTTAGTCACCAATCTGATGGACTTACTGTAAGTAGGAGAAAGGCTTGTTTTTCCCCTGTCTTCCATGCAAATAAGAGTTCAACAGTGCATTATTATTTGCTTTTTTTTTTTTTTTTTTTTTTGCTAGCAGTAATAGGCAAACACCAGAATCAGTCTTCCTAAACTGTCTGGAAGTATTGGCACTCTAGAGCTGCTAAGCTGCTGTCGAAATCTGCTTCAAAGACATTTGAAGTTCAGTTTTTGGTGAGATGACACCCAGGTACAGGTTCTAAAAGACCACCTTATACTTCAGGCCGAATTACGCTGTGTCTTAACATGCCTGCTCTTCATAGTCGTGGTTTTCAACAGGGATCACGCCAATGTGTCTGTAGGCAGGGTACTGCTCTGGAAGCTGGAGAAAGGTGTTTCTCAGTGCTTGACTGAGGCACTTCCTATGCTTTTTTAAATGTAGAGTAACTTTATGAGAGGTCCCAGTAGTTTCAATTATTTATTAAAATGATTGCTTGTGGAGGTGTATAACTGCCTGTGTTAGAATTGCGGCAGCAAACATTTTGTGTTTCTTGTGCCTTTGCTAATCTGTGGTTTTACTTAATGTTAATGTTTAACTTTAAACTGCTATATGCTTGAAACATTGGATGTAACTTCTCTCTTTTACTCTGTTTGAAGAACTTTTGTATTGGTGTGCTATATCGTTTCCCTGCCGTGCATCTTTCCCTGTTTTTGGTGTGGTGGCTAAAACACACAACCAAGAAAACAACTGTTTGCAATGCAGGAGAATGAAAATTATGTGGCTCATAGAGCTGCTAGCCATGGCATTGCCAAATGAGTTAGCTGAATTTGTATTTCCTGATGGTTTGTTCATGTTCTCGTTCCTGTCTCATAAACCTCAGAGTGATACATGAGTAAGTGTTGAGAGAGGCAGAAGGACCTGAACTTGGTACTGACGCTGCGTGGGTTGTTGCCAGGATATTCTTTAACTCTCATTCTGTCAGCGAGAGTGAGCACTAACTTAATCTTCTCGGTTTGTGTGGCGCTCGTGTTAATGAATAGCTGCCACTGTATAATCCTCAAGGCTGTATTGAGAGGCTATTGAGATCTGATTTCATGCTGCACCTTAACTTGTACCTTCTCTTGAAATACTTCCGTATTTTTTTCCCCCCACATTTGGCATTTTTCCAAGGGAAAAACTGACAAGAAAGGTGGACAAAGCTTCTAGTTGTGATTTGTTCTCTTTTTTTCTTTCTTTATATATATATAGGTTCACAGTTTACTTCCAAACACTTGAATTGTTTCGGTACTGCTGACAAAGGAAAGATGACCTCTACTGTAGTAAGTAAACAAAATATTCACAATATTCCTCTCTGATTTTGTTTTTTTTTTTTTAAAGAGGTTTTATTTCTTTACAAGTAACAGCCTATTGAGTGATGTCCTGGTTAGCAAGTCTTTTAAAATGTGGACTATTTGTTGTGTTTTATTTTCTGCAAAAAGGGAAAGATATACTATGAGGCAGGTGAAGAGGCTTGAATTAACTAGCATTTCAAGTGCATGGATACTTCTGGGAGAGATTCATACTTTTAAGGCTTAATTTGGAGGGATAGATTGGAATGGCTTCTCAATAGTTCTTAAAGCTCTTCCAGGATAAATATTCCACAACCTGTTGTAGACCAGTGCATTTCAGAAATAGTTTCAGAAACAACCTGGTGTTGTCATAGGACAAAATGGGGCAGTAAGCATTTATCCCAGACCTGGACAACTGCACACACAAAGGCTGTTACTTGTCAGCATGTATTTTGATGACGGTACTGCTTAAAACTGTCCTTGCTGCTTATTTCTGCCCTGTCAGATGTTTCAGTGCAATTGTTTGTGCGGCCAGCTGGAGGGCTGGGCTCAAGAATCCTTCTTAGGTTGAGTTACTTTGGATCAGGAAACTGATCTCTTCATATGCCTTCCAGCCTCACTGTCTGTTATTTTTATTATTCAAAGTGTGAGGTATTAGGTATGGACTGTAAATCTCCTTCTCCATGTAAATTGGAGTCACTAATATGTGTATGCATGCATGGTGTCTTTCTGCATTGGCAGAATTACTCAGTAGGGTTCTTAATGTAAATGGCATCTGAAATGTATTTTGTCCTGACTGCAGTCTTGCCTCTTGTTTTTCATTTTCTCCTGTTTCCTTCTTCTCAACATTATCATATAGGGTCCAGTGCCATACTATGAAAATCATGGCTTTCAGCCAGAAAATGTCTCTTCTGCCAAGCAGCCAGTAGGTGCTAACCCATACCCACAGTACTTCTCAACAAATGCTCCGTCAGTGCCAAGCTATGTCCCAAGGGTTGCTACCTATCAGTCGAGTACTCCAGTAGCACGTTCATCTGGGAGAACATGTACATCAAGTAAGTTTTGTCAGGATTTCTTCCAATTTTAGACTTAAGGTCTTCCAAAGTAAGATAAAAAATAAAAGAGAACTTCCCTTCCAACTCTTGTATCAAAGGAGCCACCTCTCTATGGATGAAGAAGGAATAGCTGGCTGGGATGCCGGTGTAACTGGACAGGAACCTAGGCGGTTTGGAGGAAGGGTGGTGGAATGGAGAAAAGTCTGTCTGTCAAAAAATGTCTTTTTTTAATGTAAAGGAAATAGATGGTGCTGGTGTCTGGAAATTACCTTATTAGTGAACCTAATTTCTCCTTTTCTTCTCAGGTGTAAAGAAAACCATAATCATTATATTATCCATTTTACTAGTCATTTGTTGTGCAATTGCTGCTTTCCTCGGCTGGTATTTTGGTAAGATTTTTATTTTTTCCTGAAAGAAATATGTATTAAACTTTTAAAGTTAGAAATAGACATTCTTCCATTTTATGCTGAATTGAGGACAGGAAAGTATTCATGACCTGTCTCCTGAGAGATGAACTGATATTGCTTCCTAATGATGCAGTTTTCTTCCCCCCCCGCCTTTTTTTTTTAATGAACAATGCTGCTGCCACTTTCCTTTCATCAAGTAAATAAGTTTTTGACATTCAGTGATGTAGTCAGCTTTTTGACTCTTTTGGAGCGGCTCATTCAAGTGGCTTCTCTGGAAGGCTCTGATCTATCTCGCAAAATCTGGTGCAGTACAATTGTACATCACCATAGCTGTTAGTAAAGAGTAGTTGGACCTCCTGCAAGGGTTCTTGCATTAGGGGATAGCTGACACGTGACTGTGCACAGACAACACGTTCTGTGGTGTATTTCATTGGGGAAGTCACTGCTGTGTGTCCTCTCTGAAATGGAGCTCTGTTCCAGATTTGAACTTCACTTAATTTCAAGTGAAGGAAGGAGATTGAAGTAAATTTGTATATCTGAACTGCAAGAGTGTAAACAGTCAAGGTATGTTTTGTTTTGGTAAAATGTGATCTCTCTTGGAGCAGAAGTAATTCCTGTCAATTTATTTGTTTCTGTGAGGCTTTTGCTTTGAAAGTGTGTTAGCGTTGCGTGAGCCCAGCCTGTCTCACCACTGTAAGCTGTACCACAGATGATACGTTCCCCTTAGAAGTCATCCCCAGCTGGGGTGACTGAGCTCTAAGGCTGGGCTAGACCAATTCTTTTTGGCTTAGGTGAAATTTGTCTTGTGCTATCTTAATTTCCCTTTCAATGAAAACCACTTTTCAAAGGAAACTAAAGAACAATTTGCTATGTTTTTAGGAGCTTCTTCTTTCTGTTCTGTGCAGGAAAAAAGACAAGGAAGTTCATTTGAAACCAAAGGATGACACTTTGCATTCTTAGGGGTTTTTTTTTTACTCACTTTGATTTATGCAGGATGAACATAATCTTGTTGTAAATGGCAGCAAAAGCGAAAGTATGTAATTGGAGTAATCACTTTCTTCCTCCTTTTCTGTTTATAAGTTATGCTTTGTCAGTGTAAAGCTGACTCCTTTTAGACAACTTAATGGTGCTTGCTTATTCAGGGGAGGCAGTGGACAAAATCCAATCAGCTGCATCAGTGACTTAATCTGACAAGTGATGTAAAGGACAGAGCAATACATCTTCTGTTGTGTCAGGCTAAGTCTCCTCCCATCTCTGAGCAGAGGAGCTCTTTCTGGCATTTTGCTCTGTCAAATAAGAGCTGGCAGTAATTGCCTGAGGCTAAGCTGATGTTCAGTCTGACGACTGTATTGCTCTCTCCCTGCAGCAGACCTAGCAAATCGTTGTTCCGGCTCCTTAACAGAGTGTGGATCCTCAGGAGTGTGCATACCAGTTGTGCAGTGGTGTGATGGAGTGAGCCAGTGCCCCAACGGGGAGGATGAAACCCGGTGTGGTGAGTGCTGGCAGTTAAGGCAGTGGACCTTCAGCCAACTGGAAGAGTTTTTGAGCAAATTGCCTTGTTCAAAGCTTGCCTAAGTTACAGTAGGGCCATTTTAGCCCAAGTTGTCTCTCTAAAATGGTTTAGGATGTTTGAGTGCTTTGAAGCCTATATCAAGATGTTCAGTTTGTTTCCAGTCTGATTCAAAAGCTGAAGCAAATTGATTGACTCAGGGGTTTGAGCTGGCTTAACTTTTAATCAGTTTTGTGGTGGGTGAACCTTGGCTGGATGGCAAGTGCCCCCAAAGCCGCTCTACCACTCCCCTCTTCAGCAGAGAAGGGGGAAGAAAATAAGATGGAAAAAAATCGTGAGTCAAGATAACGGCAGTTTAATGAAGCAAAAGCCAAGGCCGTGTGTGGAAGCAAAGGAAAACAAAAGATTTTATTCTCTACTTCCCATCAGCGAGTGATGTCCAGCCGCTTCCTGGGAAGCAGGGCTTCAGTACACGTAGTAGTTGCTCTGGGAGATGAAGTCATATTAACGAATGCCTTCCTCCTCCTTTCTCTTAGCTTTTATTTCTGACCAGACATCATGAAGCAAAAGCCAAGGCCGTGTGTGGAAGCAAAGGAAAACAAAAGATTTTATTCTCTACTTCCCATCAGCGAGTGATGTCCAGCCGCTTCCTGGGAAGCAGGGCTTCAGTACACGTAGTAGTTGCTCTGGGAGATGAAGTCATATTAACGAATGCCTTCCTCCTCCTTTCTCTTAGCTTTTATTTCTGAGCAGACATCATATGGTATGGTATGGAATATCCCTTTGGTCAGTTTGGGTCAGCTATCCTGGCTATGTTCCCTCCCAAGATCTTGCCCACCCTCAGCCTACTGAGGGGCTGAAATGTTGGGGAGACAGCCTTGATGCTGTGTGAGCACTGCTAAGCAGTGGCCAAAACACTGGTGTTATCAACATCTTTCTACCTAACGATACAACACACAGCACTATGAGGGCTGCTGCGGGGAAAATTAACTCCACCTCAGCCAGACCCTGTACAAGTTTTTAAAATATTACCTTTTAATTTGAACAGGGTTTGTACAAAACGGAATGTAACATTGTCTCTGGAATGAACAGCCATTGTGGACTTCTTAGTAGAACTTCATGTGATAACATAAATCTGGTGGTCTTCAGTCAGGCTTGTCTTTTTCCACATATTTTGCGTTCCTGGTTCTCCCAATAAATATAAATTACTTGATAACTCCTTTGTGTAAGAAAGCCTGATCAGTGTTTCCAACCTCCTCCTTTCTCTTAGCTTTTATTTCTGAGCAGACATCATATGGTATGGTATGGAATATCCCTTTGGTCAGTTTGGGTCAGCTATCCTGGCTATGTTCCCTCCCAAGATCTTGCCCACCCTCAGCCTACTGAGGGGCTGAAATGTTGGGGAGACAGCCTTGATGCTGTGTGAGCACTGCTAAGCAGTGGCCAAAACACTGGTGTTATCAACATCTTTCTACCTAACGATACAACACACAGCACTATGAGGGCCAAGGGAAGTAGAGACTCTGCACTTTAGTGCAGAGCTGAAGGTGCAAACATAATCAATTTGTCCATTCTAAGGATGTGGCACCTTGTTTCTAACACCTGTGTTGTTCCAGTGCCACTCTGGAAAACTGGATGTGCTCTTTTCCTCTCTCTGGGAACTTGTATTCTGCACATGCCTCACGCAGGGTTAGCATTTACTGGCATATGCTCTAAAGCTGTTCCTCTCCATTTGGCTGAATAATGGGGTTTTGGAGAAGCTTGTTCAATCTGTTGAACTATTTGATATTAAATTTTTGTGCAAATAAATACATAATGGGGCATGGAATGTCAGAGCTAATTCCTCCTTGTTACATTTTTGCTCTGCAAGTGCTTCTCTGAAGAAATTTGTGTATTGAGATATATATTACAATTTATTATATTTTATTTATATGCAATACATGATATATTAAGAAATATATGGTTGCATAGCTAAGAGATAAGAAAAGATTGGCTACTGCAATCTTTCTTAGTGGTAGCACGTGAAAGACAATTTGAGTGTAAAAGCTGAAAAGAAAAGATGAAGGTTGTTTTGTACAATTTCATTTTTAAACTGGTAGTTCTTTTAAATTGCCTTACACAAAATAATTAAGTCATGGTGATATTTCTGTCTACTTGATATTTACTCAAAATTTGAGTAGAAGGCAGCATTAAATTAACACCAGTTCATACATGCAAGCAAATATTATGGGTAACAATGCTTCTAATCAGAGAAAGAGCAGTAATATAGCGTGTGGTGTTCTTGGTTTCTTTTTTTTTCCCTTCTTCCTTTTCTGGCAGTTAGACTTTTTGGACCAAACTTTATCCTGGAAGTTTATTCACCTGTCAGCAAATCCTGGTATCCTGTTTGTCATGATGACTGGAATGATGATTATGGGAGGACTGCATGTGAAGACATGGGCTATAGCGTGTAAGTCTAACCTTCGTTAGCCTTTGCACTTACATAGAAAGGTTAACATTTCCCTCTTCACGTTTTTAAGAATGTGTAGCTGAAACAAAAAGCAGTTGGCAATCCTGTTCTTGCAGACCCAGGTGGGTCTGATTTTAATGATGGTAGCTGTTAGAGAATAAAAATGGAACGTTGCTCCAACAAGTAACAGGGTCTGGTACTCATGCAGTAGTTACTCAGTGGTGTCACTTGTATCCCATACAATTCACTTACAGCCATCTTCAAGAGCTCACTTCAGAGCATTATAATTGCTCAATAACATCCAGTCTGACTTAACGCGTCATGACCAGTATTACATGGAAAGCCTTGATCTTCTGAAGACAAGTAACACCAGCTCACATGGAAGATCGCCAT
Organism: Pterocles gutturalis; assembly: GCF_000699245.1. Taxonomy (NCBI): domain Eukaryota; kingdom Metazoa; phylum Chordata; class Aves; order Pterocliformes; family Pteroclidae; genus Pterocles; species Pterocles gutturalis. The sequence goes on along the minus strand of NW_010147302.1, from coordinate 23,107 downwards.
AAACATTCGCAGCCCTGAGCGCTGCGCACGTTCTCCCCACATAACTCTGTAGCCTAAATTCTTCTGCAGCTGAAATGCCTGATGTTGTCTCTGTTTGATACAGTTGTCAAATACTGTCTGCTGTTGCACATGGAGTAATGGAATGAATTTCTTGCCCGGGCAGGCAAAGCTTGTGAGTGCCCACGCTGTGTCGTGGTGCTCTGAATTCAGGTCTCTGAGCCAGCAATGACCCCAATAGTTCCAACCCCAGTGAGACAGCCCAGCAGTGACTACACAGAGCTGCTCCTCAGCTAGAAAGCCTGGCAGAGCAGCACCACTTGCTGTCCCTCTCATTGTCCTGCAGAAACATGGCTATCATGACTTATTGGACCTGAACTTTGCTATGCTGTGTAAATGTAACAGCAAAGGCATCTCTTTGTCTTGGTCTGCTTCATGAGGCTGAAGATTCCTACTGTGCATGCATTTTAGATAAAAATATTATTTAAATCTAGTAACTGTTTGTTGGGAAATGGAACAAATATTTGAAGAATCTGAGTCTCTGGCACTGTACTACAGCACCAGAGATCTGTGCTTAGTTTAAAAAAAAAAATCATATTTTTAGTGTTATTCATGTCAGAAGCTCTAGCTCGGCACAGTTTACTGTTACTCATTTGAAAACTGAAACTACTGGGTTTCATAATGGACTTTCTGTTTTGCAGAGACACGTATTACTATAGCCAAGGAGTAGCACCTGAAGTCAGCTTTAAAAGCTACATGAACGTGAACACAAGTGCTGGGAATATAGACTTGTACAAAAAGCTGTATAGCAGGTATCTTTGTTTAGTACAAACTTCTTTCCTTTTATGAGGGGTCTTTTTAGCTGTTGTAAGATGTGTAGCTTCTGCCCGTAGCATAATGTAAGCATGTCTTTCCATGGGAATTTGAGGGAAAGAGACTTTGTTTTTAATCTGGTTGCAGCAACTGCTGTCCCTTCTACTTAAAAACACAGCTGTCATTCTTCCATCCTTTGTCTCTTCTTTCAAAAGAGAAGATTTCCCATCCTGTTCCTTCCATGCTGGACAGAAGGTTGCCATGTCAAAGATACTTTTCTAAGGCTCTTTGACCATCAACAGGAGTTTCTGTATGGTGACAATAGCTACCAACGGTAACACATTCACAGCAGCTGGTGCAGCTTTTTTTTTTTCAGTCACATGAACACACAGCATGCAAAATGGATCTTTCACTGTGGAAAGTATGATTCTGATTCTCATTGAACAACTCTGAGGTGTCTAGTTTCTAAACCTGTAGGCTGCTGTGCCTGGAGAGTTCCTGTGGCTCTCGTGTTTAGGTTCTTCTACAACTACTTCTGAAATCAGCTCAACTTTTTTTCATGCTGTTCTTCATCTTGCTCCTCTATTGTACTGGCAACTGCAGTCTTCCACATGGCAGTTCTGGTGAGTGCAAGAAATGGTGGAGGCCAGATGATTGCTGGTAGGGTAGCTGGAGAGAGTGAAGAAAGGTGGGACCCCTCAGCGGGAAGATGCGGGTGAAGGCAGTGCACATAGCTGGAAAGGGCAGGAAGCAGCTGGAGGTGAACTTCGCCCACCATTTGCTTCTCTGTGTGCTTAAAATCCTGTGGGTTTTTTTTTTTTTTTTTAAATTTTATTTCTATTGCAGTGATTTCTGCACATCAGGAAATGTGGTTTCTCTGCGCTGCATCAGTAAGTGACTCTGTTTCTCAAACTTATGCTTGTTCATGCTTTGAAATACTTTGGCTGGGAAATCTTTTTGAACCTGCATAAATAATTGATGACTTTTGATGGGCAGGTGATTTAACTCTGTTTCACAAGTTTTGAACGATGCAGTGTAAGGAGCAGGGTGGGAGAGGAGTCAAGGAGGATGTTGGATCTCCCAGTTGCTTTTGTCTTTGCTGCCATTGGTTCCCTTAAATGACTTGCCTGTGCTGGAGCTCTGTAGCCCTTGCCCAGCAGCCATGGTGGGATGTCTGTAGCACATCTGCTCTCCAGGACATGGGCATCGGGTGGGCAAGGTGTTCCTGATGGCGATGGCTGTCGTGGGGACACTCCCGGCTGTTTGTTTTGTTGCACAATGCAAAGGCATGTGCCTCTGTGCCAGAGATGTTTGAATACCACAAAGGTGTAATGAACCACTGGTTTATGGTTTGTGGTGAACTGAGGGCAGCAGCTGCCAAATACTCTTCTTGACATTTGGCATGTGAAAGGGGGTCTAGGCTATGGGAGACTCGGGATCTCGGTGTCTGGGGCAGGGACTCAAGCTGTGGCATATCGAATGCCAGCAGTGCAGAGGTCGGACGTGGTCCGTGCTCCGCTCTGTTAGCGAAGCTTGAGCTGCAGAAGCCACCTTCCAGACCAGCTGGGTCTTTAACTAACGTCTGTGTGTGTGTAACTGACTCCTTAGACTGCGGCCTGTCCACTGAAAGTGCGGGCATTATGAGCAGAATTGTGGGTGGCAGCAGGGCGACGCTGGGGCAGTGGCCGTGGCAGGTCAGCCTCCACGTGCAGGACATCCACATCTGCGGGGGCTCCATCATCACTCCCCAGTGGATAGTGACAGCGGCACACTGCGTGGAAGGGTGAGTCTTGCCCGAGTGAGCGGCTCGCTCCTTCGTCTCTCAAATGAGGATTTTTCTTGCTTCGGGCTGAAATGCACAAATCTACTTAAGCCTCCCAACTTTCTGCTTTAAAACTTAATGAAGTACCATTCCTCCCTGCCCCCCTTGCCTTGAAAGCAGGTGCTAGGTAGAGTATTTTGTCTGTGTAGCAGTAAGGTTTTCAAGTATTAAGGGAAAACTTGTCCTGGAGGAGGCTGGATGCAGATCGTCTGTCTGCTTTCTACAGGAAGAAAATCTTATTTTACTTGTTAAAGGTGGAAATTAAATTGGATGGTGGTGTTGAGCACAGATACCTGCCCAACTTAAGATGTAAACTCAAAGCACCAAGCTTAATGCCAGACAGTGCAACATTTTCATAAAGATGTTGAATTACGCTGCGAGGAAAAACAAGGAAAAGGAAAAAAAAAAAGAAATCCCAAATCCTCGAATATCACACAACTGTAGATGTGATCAATTTCAAGGTGCCTGTACTGTGCATTTCCTTGTATCTTCATGCCACAGGGTAGTAAGGCTCAAGTCACTATTAAATGTAGATTTATACGTATCCAAGGAGCACTTTACACAGGCATCAACAAGAAAAATAATTGGTGCTTTGTACATTTTTCACCTATAAAGGAGAGTAAAGGGTGGTCTGGTACCTTGTGTCCAGTAGCAGAATATGTTTAAAAAGTGGCCGCTTCTGTTAGAGGGAAAACCCAACATTTTAACAGTTGTTTGGCTGGATTACAGTTTGAGGCTAAGCCAAGGAAAAATAACTTTGTCTTTAACCTTGAGAAAGGAATGCAAGTATTTATTATGTGATTATGTGATGATCCTATCTTTCCATTGTTTTCTGATTTGAGCTCTGTAGTTTGCAAAAGCTTTAGGAATGGCAACCAAGTTGTAGCTGGCATAAAACGGCTTTTCAGTCTTGATTTTTTTTTTTTTTTTTTTTTTTTTGGGTGCTCACAAGCACTACTACCTTGGCAGTTCTCCTGGAGGAAGTTTTCTATTGAGCGTTTGTAAACTCTGCTGGAGCACAAGAGACTAATTAAATTACATCTGGCAAGCATGCTTAACATTAAAAAAAACCCCACCAAACCCCAGAACCAAACAAAAATACCCCTGGCATTTTCAAGATGGTGAAATTCCTTCACTAGACCATGTTTTTACTAATTCTGGCTTCTGCTGCCTTTACATGCTTTGGATAGTGCACGCAAGTGATACCACTGACATGTGAGATCTCAGAAATAACTGCTTGAACCGTCAGCCATGGAAATCAAAAGACTTCTGTGTTATAGTCTCAGACTATAATTTGCTCTGCTGAGTGACTAAGGGGATAGACAGTGATACTTAACCTATTTCAAAGATTTTTTGGATATATTAATGTAATTAGAGTCCAGCTTTCCTGAAGTTAGTTGTCTTGCAATTTGTTTACTTTGTTCTTCTGAAAGGGCAGTTGAATGCATGTGCATTCTTGGTCACACATGCATTTGACTACCGTTCCTGAAGACAATTTTTTTAAGGTCATAATCTGTGACTTGTTACCAAAGCAGCAAACTTACTAACCTTTCCTTTTCCTGTAGACAATATTCTGACGCGTATCTCTGGAGGGCTTTTGCTGGGATTCTGAATCAGAATGAGATGTTCTACGACTATGGATACAGAGTACAAAAGATAATTTCCCATCCAGATTATGATACAGATTCTAAAAACAATGATGTTGCCCTTATGAAGTTAGAGACACCGCTGGCATTTAGTGGTATGTATTCTGCTCTTCTTCAGGCAAACACCCAGGACAATGAGCACATCTTTTAAAACTTCTGAAGTTTATCAAGAAATCCTTGTGGATACTTACAGGAAGTACACAAAATGTGTCTAGAGACAATTTAGAGACAGAGACAGGGTAGAGGCAGAGACAGAGGGCACACCCTCTGATTTTATATGTAGGATTTATTTAAATCTAGTACATAGTAAGGGACTTCGGGGTCATCTCAGTAATGTACCTTTACCCCAGAATGCTGTACGTGCTTAAGTATTGCCACTCCTATATGCGCAGACTCAGGGTGTAGTGGTGGAGCAGCTGACTAAACCCTAAACCAAGTTATGTCAAATAACAGTTGGGGAAAAAAAAAAAAAACAACTCCAAAACCAAATGTTACAAGAAGTTCCGTTCTCAAAAGTGGATGTAGGTTGTTTGTAAGCAAGCAGTAAAAAATAGAGGACAAAACTTTTTGTGTACAGGTCCTTTATATTTCAGTGCATTAGTTTAAGACTACTAGAAGTAATCTGGAGGGACTCTTCTACAGCTGAGAGCAGGGAGGTTGTCTATTTACCAGGCTTTTTGTGTTTCACACTTGTATATAGGCATTGAATACAAGTTGAGATCATTTTCAGCAGGGTTTTGCAAAGAAAATGTGGAGAGGTAGTTGTCAGAAGTTTTCTTCTTCTTTGTCCTCTACTGATCAGAAGAGCTGGTGTTAATTGTTCTCATTAGCCTGATGGATTGAGCTAGAACCATTAACTGTGCTTGTTCCTCACTTTGAGGTGAAGATTAGGTTGCCATCTGGGAAAGGGCAGCTGGTAAACTTTCTGTTGCTGCCAGCATTGCAAAATATTGCTTATCTGCAAGGAAGGTAAATGCAGAGAAGAGATGTGGTGTGTATGTATTTAAGCGGTGGTCATGCTGAGGTATTTCGTATGCATTTATTTTGAATTATGTCTGGACAGCTGGGATTACAGATATTACTGTGTTTATTTTCTAGATAGTGTGCGGCCTGTTTGCCTGCCTAATCCAGGAATGATGTTCGAGCCTAATCAGCAGTGCTGGATATCTGGGTGGGGAGCAGAGTACCAAGGAGGTAAAGAGTGGCTCTGGAATATTTTGGTCTTCTATATAAACCAGTCCTCTTTGGTCTGCGAATAACTGTTGCGTGGGCTGATTGGGCAGTTTGAGCCAGATCTGTTGCTATGTCATTTTTTCACCCATTTTACAGCCCCTAATATTTACACAGGGCATTCTGTCTCAAAGCATTCAGCATGTGTTGCACTCAGCAGACTGCAAAGGAGCCTCAGATCAGTACCGGTGGCCAGAAATATTCAAATTCTTTTCCCTCTGCTAACAGGGCCACCTCTCCTGTGGGAAAGGGCAGGAGCCTGTCCTTTCCACTACCTCAAGCTAAAACAGCATGATGCAAGTAAATTTGTAAGAAGTGAAAAGGGAGGAAAGGTTTGTTTCAGTATGGGAAGGTACTGGGCAGGGAAGGGGAGATGTTGGGGGAGCTGGTTCCTGAGTATGGGATTTGCTGTTAGCTTCTGTTGGACCATGAAACTATGGGGAGATCCTCTTTGCCTCCTGCAGGCTTCATATGCTTTTAGTAGCCTGGTAGATAACGCAGTTGATTTTGGGCTGGAGTAGGCAGGTAGGTGCCACGTGCTCTTGCTTTACAGTACACTGAGAGCAAAGCAGGGTAACTTTCTGACCTCTTGGAAGGGAGTTTTAATGTCACAGTCATCTCTGTGCGATGGACCATACATCTTAAGTGTCCATCCCAATGTTTCTAGTGAAAATTTATTTCATCTTGAACAGTGCTAGCAGCTGGAATTTGTAATAGCAGTGTAATGTGATGCTTGTTTTAATTTTGTCCTTTTATGTGTGTTTTTGTGCATGTTTCAATTTTAGGTAAAACATCAAATAGCTTGAATTATGCTATGGTGCCCTTAATAGAACGTTCTACATGTAATTCTATCTATTTCTATAATGGCATGATTTTGCCTACAATGATCTGTGCTGGGTATCGAGGAGGAGGATATGATTCCTGTCAGGTAATTATTCCTAATTATACACTAATAATGATCTGATTATTTTTGTGGTCTTACTAGTAGGCTTTTTAATTCATCTATTAATTACAAACAGATCCTACTCAAAAAAAAAAAAAAAAAGTAGTAACATTTTGTTGGGCTTCTAGGTTCCTTTTGTGCTGCATCCCTTCAAAAGGGAGAGCTTTTGTTTCATCTTCTGAATGGCTGCCAGAGCTGAGTTCTGGCTAAATACCCAAAGAGCATGAGGCAGTCCTTTCTAATGCCTCAAGGATGCTTTATTATCTGCTGCTTGAAAGTGAACAAATGCTCTTCATAATCATGGCAATACCCTGGCATTATGCTTCTGAACAAGGAAGTCGGTAATGCTTATCTCATTTAATGCTTTGGGCAAACGATTTTCATCACTGTTGCAAGCAGTCATCATTTAATACTATAATTGCCATCACGTTTTGTTTCCAGTGACTGCCTTAAACTGGTGGTTAGCTTTTTTTGAAACTTAACCTGTTTTGCTGAAGTGAAATGGATTGTATCTTTCCTGGTAGCCAGGTCACTAATAATATGCTTGTATTTTGTGCAGGGTGACAGCGGAGGCCCCCTAGTAACTAACAAAAGCTCCCTGTGGTGGCTGGTTGGAGATACCAGCTGGGGATCTGGCTGTGCTACTCCCTTTAGACCTGGAGTGTATGGGAATATGACTGTGTTCACAGATTGGATTTATAAAAATATGCAGGTAAAATATTTGGGTGTTTTTAATAATTTTAAATGTCCCAAATACTGAAACCTGATTTTATTTATAAAAATAAATAAAAGTGACTTGTCTGCTAATTAAGCTCTTCTGTTGAGAAGCATCCAAGTAATTGATAAGACAGTCTGTCATCAGAACTTGAACCTTTGTTTTTTGTTTTGTTTTTTAAACAGGCAAACAGATGACAACGCTGTCTGTCCTTGCTGATTGATGTTTCTGAGAACAAGAATAAATGAAGCATTGGGTGTCTGGGATATTTATTCACTTTGCAAATGATTTTTGTTTTTTTCTCTTTGAATTTTCTTTTTAAAAACAACATGAAGGATTGCACACTCTGTTCTGTGCTGGCTGCAGTGACTGATCTTAATCAGTGAAGGATTATCACAATGAGTACCTTTCTTGTGGTGCCTGGCAGAAAGTCAGTCTGTCAACTGCTTGCTGAAATGTCTCTCTTTAGTTGAGTAACTTTGACTTGATAATCAGGTACAGGTTTATAATGGCAATTTTAATCACAATTTAATTTAAGATTTTTGTAGCAGGATGCTGAGATGCTTGTTTTAGTAGTGTTTTAAATTAAATGTTAAGTAATGTGAATGTTAATCTCTGAGCTGCTGGTTGGCAATTTAAAAATAAGTGAATGTTTTTTGGTATATATGAAGGGAAATTTTCATGCACTACAGCAGAGGCACAGAAAAAATACTGTATATTCAGGTAGTTAAAAATCCTCAGGATCTTGACACAGCAGTCATCCAAGTTAGGTTGTTTGGGGTGAGACTGGTCTGATTGTCTCAGTAATTAAAAGTGGTGTTCTGCCTAAAGCTGCTCTGAACCCAAAAAGGGCAACACCTGCCATCACGTTAGATGTAGGCTGCAGAGAGGGATGCTCTGAAGATATAACAAGAAGCAGTGACTAAGTGTCCCAATGGCGAGGTCCCCGGCTGTGCACATCGAGGGTGACTCCTGAACCCTCTCTGCTGTGAAAGGCAAAGTTTTTCAGTAAGGCTGTGTTGCAACCGATAGACCTCTGATTGCAGACACATGTACAGAGGCTGGATGTTTTATACAAAGAAACACAAATCTATGTAAATCTATGTTTCTGCATAACCAGATGAACTACCTCATTTATTAAATTTGGCTTTTAATTCCTTAGAGCTCTCCTTTATATATCTGCATGTATGTTTTTATCAAAATGTAATTAATATCAGAGTGCCACCTCAACTAGGATTTTGAAAATAATTTATAATCACAGTACGGAGGATCAAAAAGCCATACCAAGTCATTTTTGTTAAGAAGGATAAATCTTTTGAATGAAATGATGCTACTAGTCTTGTTTTCTCTTTTGGTACTGAAATGCAATTATCTTCCATGTAAACACTGCGCCAAATAAATATTTTTTTTTTTTACAAATAATTTTGTTTAGTAGTGGTTTATATCTGTTTGCTTGGATTTTTTTGGAAGCAGTTGCTGAATTCAGTGTCTGAAGTGCTTTGAGAATATGATTTTTTTAAAAAAGCAAAAGTAAAACAACACAAGAGGGTGATCCAAGAGATTGTTTTAATTCCAATATTTCAGGTCCTTGAACAAACCCAGGGATTTTTTTAATGTTGGATGTCTTTAGTAGCTGGGTCTGATGAAATCACTTTGACTTGTGAAATTGAATTAAATAAGGAAGTTTAGCCTGAAGGTAGTGGGTCAAGGGAGTCGCTTCCTATTTTGTTACTACATCTTATGCTGCCTGAAGCAATGTGTGCCTGCTTCTCTTTTCTCTGAGATAGGATGTTTTCAGTAGCACATAAGCATCAAGTGTGCTTTGGGGGATACCATGAAGTAGTCAACAAGTTTAAAGTACTTTCAAAATAGAAATTAAACAAATTAAGTTGTTATGGTATCAGTCTTTTTTATGGCTTCTAACCTGCAGCATTGCAAGTCAATAGTAGCAAAGCAGTATACTGAAACGTGGAAAACTGGCTGTAGTGCTAAACAGAGTTAAGAAAGCTGCATGCTGTACTGAGGTGAATGCCGTTCCACAGAAGTTGGCCATCTGCTGCTGCAGTTTCCTGTCGAACCCTTTCTATCATTTCTAGCCTGAAGAGAAGGCTTCTCTTGTAAGCATCTTGGAAATTACTACATGGCACACTGGTACAAGCACTTTTTTTTTTCAGCTGAATGAAGACATTACTCTTGCTACACAAAACATAGCTTTGTCTATTAAAGTAAATCCTCCATATGAAAGATACCATGAATATACACTGTGCAGTATTATATTTTGCACTGGTTTCCATGAAATGAAAAAGCTTTTGGAAAAGGTTCTCATTGCTCTGGGAAGGGGAAAGAGAAAGGCAGCAAGCTGCATGTTGAGACGCCCTTCCAATTTTTAACATCCTGGGTGGTTTAATCCCTTTTGGACATCCAAATCCTGCCATCTATTGAATTGCCCATCAGTCCCAAAATTTCAGGCGATGCTCCAGGCATTCAGAAGAGTGAACCTCTTAGCTCTCTCTACAAATTGGAGAACTGAAAAAGGAGAAACAGAGCCAATGGTATCCTGTAGATGTACCGGTCAGATAAAGTTAACTTTCTTTTCCCTCTAAGCTGGAACTGTTTCATGCCCACTGTGTGCACCTTCTCTAACTACTGGGCTGGGACTTAACAGTGGCAACACCTTGGAGAGTCATCTTCAGGCAATAGCAGGAAAGGCAACAACCACAGTGAGGCAAAAACACAAAGGGAAGTGGGGAATTGCTGGGGTTGTGCAGTAAACTTTATCTAGGAAAGTTTGATAATTTGATTTCTACCGTTTGTAAGTTATACAGCTGAAAACCCTTATAATTGGGGAAAAAAAACCCACCAAAAAACCAACCCTCAGAGCTTTTGTTTTTTAATTACTATTTCAAACATTTGCTTTATGAACTCTGTACAATCATTAAAAACAGGATAACATTTATTTAGTCACAACTCCCCTAGTGGAGCACTTTACATAAGGGTAGATGTTTGCACGTAACTGGTTATGGAAAATAAAGCAGAACTGAACATTGGGAATGAGTGTTAAAGGGCTGTGCTGACTTTGCATTTTTAGGGGATTTTATGAAGTTCTTCAATAATGCTAAAAAACAAGAGTAAAAAAAATACTTATGGAAAATGCAGAAATCTACAGTGAGCTGAATTCTCTCAGGTACTGGCAGGCTTTGTTGAGACGATCCACTCGTTGACTGAGGTAGCTCCTATGTTTAGCAGCTTCACTGTCTTCCTGAAGGAGATGGCTTAAATTGTCTTTCTCTTGCAAAAGATGCAACATTGTGGTCTGTAAGTTATCCCCGAAGTCATGAAGGGCAGAAGACAGGATGATCAGAGGTATCTGATTGGAGAGTCGTCTACATGCCCCCTGCAAGAAGGGGAAAAAAAGGCAGAAGACTTGTTTCCCAAAAAGAAGAAAAAAAGCAAGAGGCTATAGGTAATCCAGTAAGAAGTGTCAGCACATTTTAAAAATACTGTATTGAGTTACTATTCAAGAAGTTAAGTGCTTCCAGGACCTAAAAAATGTTGGCCATTAGTCTCTTTTGTGCCTAAAAAGCTAAAAATTAAGAGTTATGGGAATGTCAGCTGTTGCTTTTTTTTCCCCTCAGTGAACGAACCCCAAGGCAGGCTGTTCCCTGCTGATGTCTGCCAGCTATCATTGGTAAGAGTTATACGAGGACATGCCTGACAAACACTACTTGTTAACAATTTATAGTGTCAAACCTGTCTTTTCTGAACACTACCAATCCATTATGGTACGGGAAATCAAAGTGATTTTTTCAAAGATGGTAAATTCCTGTATTTAGATGGTATTTCTGACGTGGTTGTCCTTTTAAGCCTCAGACACCTTTGCAGTAAACTTTAGCCGTAAGAGAAGATCTCATCAGCAATAGTGAGACTAGGCTGTGCCTACGTTACATCTATTGATACCTCAGTGAGATAATTTTCTCCTTAACCTGACAAATCAACTGGTCTAGTTATCTGTGCAAATTGAAACAGATTGACTCGTGAGGCGCTTTCCCCAGAGGTATCCACAGGGCTTGGGAGCTTAGCTGGTGCTCTTGGGTAACGGGAGGTTCAAAACCTCCCCAACGCTGGGAGAGAGCTGTCTCCAGCCCTCCTGGTGCCGGGTGAGCACTTATGCCTGAGTGACTGGCTGCAATTGAAACAGGTGCCATCTTGCTTTCTTTTTGTAGCACCTGACTTGAAAATGTCAGTGGGAGGACCAGGTAGAGGCACATTTTATTTGTAGGTCCTATAGGGTTTAGGCAGCTTGTTTCCACAGAAGTCTAAGGTATTTCTGGCTTTAGATACCTCTGGAGCTCAGTGGTTGCAAATCTTTCATGTACAAGGATGGTGTTGAGCTCAAGCTGAAAAATACCTAAGACTAGAAGTTTATTTTTTTTCTCTAGTTTGCAGAGACCTAGTCAATAGCAAGCAATCGGGGTGAGTCAGCTAAATCACATACCAAGCCTATGTGTTCTCTAGGTACTACTGACCACGGAGGGTGGGAACCTAGGTGCTTTAAATATCGGTGTTTTTCTGGAGCCAAACTCTGCACAGAATCTTGACAGTCCTCCCATAGGTGACACAGATTTATGCATGTCATTTTCAAAGGCCATGGACTCTTAAGAGCTTCCATCTGATTCAAAGTGTATTTGGCCTTGCATAAGCCCCATGAAGATATGATACCCTGGCATTTCTTATTGTTGAAAAAGATGGTTAGGGCATTTACAAAAATGTGTAACTAGCATCTAAGATGTATATGTTATAGTAGAGAGTATAGCAGCAGGAGGAGGGAAGCTTATGCAGTTCTGCCTTTGACTCTTACTCTCTGAAAGCTGTTGGTTTTCTCTCCATCAGACTAAGCAGCCTGAACGTTTAACTGCAGGAATTTGTCAAAACCTTGCTACTGAAATTCAAGGTGAGCTGCTTCCTATGTTACTGCATTATTAATATTTGCCTTGTTGCTTTCTGAGGGAGTTTTACGAAACAAAGATAAAAAGCAAATCCTGATACTGTGTGTTCTCTGTGCTGTCTTTCTTTAACATGATCTTTTGTTAAAACATCCCATTTGTCCTCAGAACTTGACTTCTATGGAGCTATCTGCAGTGCAGCATATGCACTCTGATCTCTATAGATAGCCGAATCCATTTTAACTTAACGTTTTATTTGTTGCTCCTCCTGCCGCATTAGTTTAGGATCTGACTACAAGCCACTGACACCGCTTTCTGCTGCCAGCAGGAGTATGCAGAGGGGCTTGAGGCTGACCTGAGCTCTCAGATGCTGTGCCAAACACAGAAGTGCTTGTCCCCACAGGGAAGCCAGCAAGAGAGTATTGTATTGGCGTGGGGCTGTGTAGGCAGTGGGGAGTCACCCCCTTCTCCATGAAAGCTGGAGGAGGGTGAGAAGAGGACTCACTTGCCAATGGCGTATTCCCTGAGCGAGCAGCAGCCACAGCAGGGACCCATGCCAGGCTGGGGGGGTAGCTGACAAGTGGTTTAGGAGCCAGTTCTCCTTTTATCAGCCTACAGGCTTTTCTAATCACTGTATCTATCCCTCAGTGCACAACTGCCTCTCCCCAGTGACTGTGCTGGCACAGCCCATCAGACCGGCTTTGTCCTGGCATTTTCATCACTGGTCAGAAGCTCTGATTAATTAATACAGAAGCTGTGTGTGTACCTGGACAAGACACTTATACCCTCTGGCTACTGTTCCCTGCGTGGTAATAGTATTGCATGAAAGACTCATGTTGACTATAGCAAGATCTGGCCAAGGGGTGTATGCTATAGCATTCAGGGTGTAGTTGTCTGTAAACTCACATTGAAATATGCCTTCGTGAGAGAAACCATTTCCTGGACTAAGCTGGGCTCTTGATTTGAAACAGGTCCAGCCACCAACTCTTTCCAATTTTCAGCTTTGGTAGTGTTTTCTGCAGTAACAGCGTTTAAATCGTTAATGTAAAGGTCATCCTGGCAGTATACAATTCTCTCCATTTTAAACTGGATCCGGATGCGTTTTTCAGCCTCTGCTGCTTGTTTCTCTCTAATGTCTTCAATTCTGATCTAGGAAAGAAAAGAAAAACAAGTTCTCAGGCATTTTCTTCCTTTGCAAAGGTGCCAGTGCTTAGCAGTGTCCCCAGGGAACGGCAAGGTGGGCACAGTGTTCAATAGTCCTTGCTGCAGCACTGTCTAATCCCAGGCCGGCTCTTGGGAACATGGAGCAATGCTTTAGATTCTGGTTCCTCTGTTGTGAAAGAGCATGAAAATGTCGGGCGGTTCTGTCCCCTCCTTACACATGAGTGGGATCAGTCAGAACCTGGTGCTTGGACTCCAAAGGAAAATACAAAGTTGATGGGAACTAGCAGCAATGGCCAAGCAAGAGTTCAGCCTGCAGCCTGTCCCTTAAAATGCTTAGAGATTCTAGGAAAGCATCCCATCTTTTTTCTCATCTTCAGTGTCTACCGGAACTTCCTTCCTCTTCATTCCTCTCAGTGTTGTGCCTAAAGACCCTCCCTAAACACCTCTATGTTTGGCTAAAATAGCTTAATTACTTGCTGTTTGGTTGGCCTGGGAGCTTAGTAGAGTTTTGCCATGCAAGTCAAGTAGCAAACCATCTGTTTCACTCACATTTGCCTTTGAGTTTCCTATTTAAGCATTACCCTGTGAATGGCCTCTGCTTCCTGACTGTCCAGCATTGCTTCTCATCTCTTCCTCAAAGCTCTCTCTGAGAAAGGCCTTCAATGACATCCATATCATTTAACTCCACCGCAAAACATGAAATCTTCCAAACAGTTATGTTCTAAATCTTTCACAGTTGAATGGTTTTTGGCTTATCTGCTGCTGCTCCCTTTTATCAAAGATGAGGTTCCTGCACTGGCTGATATCCTGGCTTGCCTTTCAGAGAGGGAAAAGCACTGTTTAGCAGTCTGAGGCTACCCACATGCTCACAAATAATTTCAGGACTTAAATTTGAAATTAATTATAAACTCTTCAAGGCAGCCATACCAGGTTTCCTTTGCATTGTGTTGTATGCATCAAGAATGTGACCAGAATGAATGAGGGAATGTATGTTTTGGGTCTTCTCAAAGTTGTACTGAAAGGCAAGATGCACTTTCATTAGTGCCATTATAAACATGGTATAATTTTCAAGCTCGTCTTTATTTTATAAAAACCGTAGGCCTGCAAGAAATTCCTTGCTTGCATAAGGGGTAACGCAGTGGGACAGGTGCTGTAAGCATGGCTATATTTACAAATGCCATTCTGTCTTGCACTTTTCTTATCTCAGGTTATAGGTAGTCTCACCTTAGCAGCTCTGTTTAGATTGTGATAATTAGCAAAATTCCTTTTAGCGAGTTCCATAAATCTCTCCACAACCAGTCCTAAGGGAAGAACAGACAGACAAACTAGTCAGGTAAGCAAGTGAGGTTTTTAAGCTATTGTTAATACGAGACTTGGGAAAACTACTCGTTTTCTGTATTCATCCAGAAACAGTTGAGCAGCTGTACTGATGCACTATGCCTTTGTGACCAATACAAACAAGCAGAAAGTTAGATTTCTAGGTCCACGAGTGTGAGCCATTAAAGACCTCCTGTAACCACCACACACCTGAGAGATGGAATATCACTGAGATTTCTTTGATAAAGCAATTTCTGTGCTTACAGCTGTGTCTGACCAGACGTGCCATCGCTTGGCCAAATGAGCACATCTGCATCTCACCCCCTGAGTGGCCTCCCCAGGAAGAGGGGCTAGTGCATATAGTACAGAGTACTGAGTCTGGTACAGACACCGTAGCTGCCTTCCAAAACAAACATAGCAGAGAAGGGATCGTGACATACTTTTTCCTTGGGTGCTTTTTAATGGATGAACTATGTACCCTTTCCCCCAGCCCCAGCAGTGATGGTATAATACATACAATGTCATGCAAAGAAGCGACAAAGAAGCTGGGTTCCCAGTTCAGGTTTGGGAACACCACTCCCCGGGCTTGGGAATACCAAGCTGCTTGGCTGGCACCAGGTACTTCTCCTATACTATTTCTTTACTGTGTTATTTATTACAGTTACTTTCTATCTCCCTTCCACCAGCCACTAGGAAAAATATTAACAAATGCTGGAGACCATGTGTAGTGACTGGAGGCTCTAGAGAAGAAGCAAGCTCTCAGGTTGAATCAGATTCACTTCCCCACTCTGAAGTATCCTGGCTGGAGCTCTTGCTCCACCAGTGAAAACATTGGCTTATCCTGGAAAAAAATTGTCAGGCACATCAGTGTCTCCCACACAACAGCCTCATGTGGCCTGCAAGACGTACCGATCACATTGTTCAGTATCTCAATGGCTGGCTCCTCCAGTCCTATGATTTGCTCTTTTATAATGTCCTCAAATGTCCTGTAATTGGTAAAGCCTGGAAACTCCCGTCCACGACACTGGTCTTCATATTTCCACACTTTACTGGGTACATTGTTTTTAACTGTAATATTAAAATAACATTGCTTTACTACTAAATAACCCAATTTATATACTTCAGATTTAAGAAGGAAGTCTATTTCTCCTCTTTGAAATGCTCTTGAGAAAAACAACTACTGAGATGATCTTTCAAGCAATACTGTCACTACAGAGATGAGGTAACACACGTTATTGCTCAATGAAGGAGCCATCTCACACATTGGATCAAGCATTTAACTGACAGAAAGCAATCCAGAAATTATGATGAGGCTCGAAAGTACTGGTTCATCTTGGAATTGCCACCCTCACAGGACTGGCCATCACCAGTCTCTTCTGAGTTTTAAAAACTCAGAACAAAACAAAACCCCAAACTCACTGAACAGTCTTATTCCAGGGAACCTACTGTTGACTAGCTGTTTTTATTTAAGATATCACAGTAAATATTTATTTGTTGACATAATACAAATTTCCCATCTTAAATGAGGTATATCCCTTTGAATTGGTTTACATATTTGGGCAAAGATGTATTTCTAAGTATTTTGAAAGGTTTTGATATTGCCCTGTTTTAGGGTCAAATTTGTGAATCATGGATCAAGTGCATACGTGGAAGTAGAAGTCAAGCCAGGAATGCATTCAATTCCATGGTTGGATGATAACAAAAAAAGAAAAAAAAAAAAAAAAGACAGGAGTAGATGTGGATTGTCTGGTTTAGAGTCTGAAAACGCACCTGTACAGTTAAGGTAGTACAAAGCTGCAATGTGGCCACAAGAACATCTATCAGCTTTGCAACAGAAAGTTCCAGGCTTCAAGTATCCAAAGTATCTCCGGTTTTTAATACTTTAATTCACCATAAAAAAGCTAAAGTTAAACAGAATCATCTGACATGCAACAATATACCTTCAGAAATCGTAGTGGTTGCTGATAACAATGTTTTCCATTGAGGAAGGGCTCTCTAAAGCTACCTCTAGTTCTCTAGCTATGTAAGTGAACTTACTCTGCTGCACATGTAAATACTTCACCTGAGCATATGTCCACATGATTTTGGGGCAGCAAGAGCTGTGCTGTTTTAAGAGCTGCAGTGTGCTGCTACCCTGATCCTCTTGTGAAGTCGGACGTATTAGTTTAAGTCAATGACGATAACCTGAAAGTGCCTAGAGGATTCCCCACTGTGGTTCAACTGCCATATGATGCCTCACGTATCTCCTGCAACTCAGTTGTTCTTTGAAGAAGCTGTATCCTTCTACTAGTGCTTTCTGCCATTTTTACATCAATTTCTTTATGTCTTCATTGTTTCACTCTTTTATTCCTCTTCATAAAATCATGTTGATTGGCTAGGTACTTCATGGATGGGACATAAGAGACATTGACATGCACCAAAGTATGACTGTCTGTCTCTCTTCACATATATGCATATATATACATATATTTGTCTCTGGCTGATGGCACCTTTGCAGCCTGTTTGTACCTATAGAGTCACTAGTGATGTTGACATAGATGTGCATCAAAGACTAAAAGAACTTGCTTCAAGAGCTACTGCTTGCCTAGCAGCTGGTGTTATTTCATCTCTAAGAGCAAATGACGGGGTCTCTGAAAGATGTGAAAAAGATGCTGCAAAAGAAGTTGAGTGTACAGCAGAGTTCAGTGTCTGTGTGTCACCCTATGTCTCCGTTTAGAACTGAGTTCAGTTAAGCAATGAGCAAAGTGGATGATGCACAGAAAGGGGTACTCTTTACAAGGTTGTGGTTATTTCAGGCTCAGAATTGCTTTCTCCATACCTTAAACCTGAGCTAAAGTAGAACAAAAAAGACCAATATTCCAAAACATTAATACTACTACTACTAAACAAAAATAATTAATTATAACAAAAATTTCCAGGTTATTTTAATATTATTATTATTACTACTATTACTATTAATTAATAGATGTTGGTGTTGGTTTTGTTGCTGTTATTTAGAAGAATGGTTCAGAGAATCACCAACCAATTCTGTGCCAGGGTCCGAAATCTTGATTCTCTTGCTTTGCTGGGAGAAGAGAGACATCCAGTGATATGTCCGTAATGACAGCATTTAACACATGCTGGGTTTTTCTCCCCAAGGACCAAAGCATAACTTGCCTAACACTACAACAAATTAATGCTCCTAGCTTGTTGTTTTTCACTTTCTTGAAAACAGCCTCTTAATAATGCTGTGTCTTGATTTAAAAGCAAGGGAATGGAATCTCAGGTCAGCTGTAAGTGTTGGTTTTCTCTGCTTACCTTTTGCACTACAGTCTAGGAGAATCGCTCCCCAGCTCCGAAACTCTCTGCGTATTTTTGCAAACAGTTTGATTTCATTTCCAAACAACTGTTCCTCTCCACGGATTATCTGAGCGATGTCTTGATTAAAGAGTTTGATCAACTGTAATGAATTAAAAAAAAAAGCAAGTTTCATTTATTCAGACTAAATTGCATATGTTAAGTAAATTTGCAGTCTTTCAATATTAAAGCAAAGACATGGCTCATTGAAAACACCCATTCCTTACATCTTTAATGCTGTTAGCTCCTGTGGGTTTTTTTTTTTTTTTTTTTTTTTTTCCAAAACCAGGACAGCTAGGGGAGAACAAACTTGATACTCTTTTTGTTTGCTCGCTTTGGTTTGTTTTTTCTTTTGTTTTCCTGGGGACTCTTAGAACTGTTTGCTAAATTCTAATTGACCAGACTTGTATGAAGTCTTTGAAGGCTGATAAGCCCTCATAAACACCTCTGCTGGCCTGCCAAAAGCTTACTGTGAGGGACTGGCTCCCCAAGGTGAGACACAAAGATGGACTTGCAAACCATATTTTGATATCAGGAATGCATTTGATCTTATGAGTGCTGTAAACAATGGAAACCCTTCAAAATGTCAGGCAGGCAGGAATGTAAGTTTTCCCTCTCTGAGATGCTTGATTTTGACCAATCAACTGAGTTGTCACATAATCACAGGATAAAAGACTGCTAGAAGGGGCCACCAGCTCCTGTAGTCCATTATTTTTGCAGATATAATTTTTGCTGGAGGTTTGTCTGTGTTTCTCTCAAAACACTCCAGTGACAGATACCACAAGTTTACCCTGGTGACCCATACAGACAGTTTGCTAACTTTAGGTGGTTTCTTTTTCTCGCACGTTTACCTCCCGGTTCTGCCCTGTGATCAAACCAATATTGATACTTACATCTGTGAGGTAAAACAGCTTCTCAGACTCTGTGCTGGGTGTGCCTCTTGTATATTTTTGTAGATCGTGTAATGTTTTTTGGAGCACCTCACGTATTTGGTTCTCTAGTGTTGGCAAAGTTTTCTGGGGGGTAGACAGTAAGGAAGGACATTTAAGTAGGTTGAACATGTCTGGTTTTAAAAGGAAAACAAAATCCTTCTAAGAGTGATCTACACCTGCACATGATCTTTGATCCTCCTAGGAGTCCAAGAGCTCGCTGTCCTTCCATCCCAGGTGTGATAGTGGGACAGCACAGAAGTGCAAATATGGTCTTCATTGAGAGAAAGCAGGGGGCTAGGATGTCCCTGAGAGATCAGGCTGGAACTCACTGTGAAGTGGGCAGAGTAGTTGCAGACTATGGCAACATTTCACCTGCAATGAACCAAAAGCTATGTCCTCACAGACTGTGCCAGGGAGGTGGCGATGTGGGGAATGTACTGACCTCTCCAATCCTGATAAATACCCAATTGAACACCACTGTTTAGTTGCTTATTTTATCTAAGGTTACATAAATGCATTTTTTTTTCCCTTCAGGACTGAATTTAAAGGTTCCCTATGTTTTAGCATTTTCCTTTAATGGAATAAGATATATTACTTACAGATATGTGTATATAAAATTCAAATGCCAGTATATTAGTGTAGTAATAGAATAAAACAATCAGATCTTACTACAGATTTTGAAGACATTTACTGTTAAACAGAAATTATTGTGTTTTAGTAAGCTCATAGCAGTAACTTGTCACCGAGCCAATCAACACACTTCACAAACAAAAATAAATATCATGGCTGCCACTGAAAAGGCAGGAGTTATGAGTCACAGTTAGCTAAAAAGATTTGCCTGTTGTCAACCATCATCTTAAAGGCAAATCTGAGGACAGAGCATGGGTTTCTTTAACTCTCAGTTCAATTTGTTCTCAGATTGATGGACTGAAGAATGATTAAGTACTATCCATGCATATAAAGATGCAAACCAATTGCAATCAGTTGCAATCCAAGGTTGAAGGGCTGAACTCAAGTTTTAGTTACAAACCAGCTTAGTATAGCACCTCTGTTACTTACAATAATTTGTCTCACAAGTTCATTTGTAAGCTTCTCTGCCAGCTGAGGGATAGTAGCTCTTCCTTCTTCCATAAGAATGCTGCAAAAAAGAGGAAAATGTGGTTTTGGACAGACTGCGAGTGCAGGGCAAGGAGGCAGCACTGATGTGCTTCTGTTTTCACCATCTCCACTGCACAAATTGAGTAAAAAAAAGGGCCCTCTGGGGAGTGCTAGCACAGATGCAGCAGTAGTCCAGGACTCTCTAGGCACGATGGCTTTTATGCAAGAGTTGTTTGACAGCTAAGTCAGTTTGGCTAAGCAAAGGCAAACAGAGAAGAATCTGAAAATAGCAACAGCAGATGAATGTGCTGCTGTATTACTTCTGCATGTGTGAAGTACACTGATTCAAAACCC
Organism: Pterocles gutturalis; assembly: GCF_000699245.1. Taxonomy (NCBI): domain Eukaryota; kingdom Metazoa; phylum Chordata; class Aves; order Pterocliformes; family Pteroclidae; genus Pterocles; species Pterocles gutturalis. The sequence continues at coordinate 2,797 of NW_010147302.1, read as the reverse complement.
TTTTCACCTGCCATTGTCTATATTATGATTGATTGGAGTCATCTTCTGGGTAAACCTGTGCCCTCCTTTCTCATACTAAGTTTCACTGTGTTTTCCAGTGAATGGAAAATACTTCAGTGCTTGCCTTGAAGTCCTCAGATGCTTAACTTGAATTCTTTGGGAATATTCTGAACTCCTGAAGTTAATTGAACTTCTCCCAGGGTTAAGGAGAGATATACATTTGAAAAGTTTACTGGACATGTAAAATTTTTCTGGCTTACTGGCAAGCAACTATGCATGGGCAATGAGAAATAGCGAATATAATTAATACCTGTTTCTAACTCTAATTTATATCTCAGCAAGTCAACAGGAAGCTTTGAAGTGACTTTAATATGTTTTTGATTAGGTCCTTTCTGCAAGAAGTACCTGAAATGTTTGTGAGTCTCAAAGAATTTTCTCTCCTGCTGGATTGCAGTGGCTAAGGCCAATTTGTTCTGGATGTCTTGCTGCCCACGACACTTCACGATCATGTAACCCTTTTTGAGAGGGATGACCTGGTTTTGTATTATTTTAATGATAGACTCCTCTGTTCCTCTGTCCACCAGGTCGGGTTTCGTGAGGATCCCTGTGAAGTTACCCAAAGAGAAAGTTAGTTGAGCGCAGAAGTTAAAGATAGGAAAGGTCCAGTCAGACACCCCAGAACCAGAGC
>NW_010147302.1:1179-2089 GCF_000699245.1 Pterocles gutturalis | reverse complement strand
TCTACCATGCTTTAGGAGTCAACTTCTCTTCATTTTGTTTTCTGTCTCCTAGAAAGCTCTCTGCTCCTAGGCTTTGCACTGTAAAACTTGCTCTACAGTTGGCCTCCCACCTTGCCTTTTGCCTTGCAAACCTTTTGTAACAGGCAGCAGCAAAGCCTTCCTACCGTTAACACTGAGATTTTCAATTTCCAATTATTGTAACATGAATCCCAGCAAGAAGTAAACTGAGAGAGTGTTAGAAACACTGGATCATTTCAAGCTTTGTAAATAGTTTATTTAGGCTGTTTTCTTTCCTTTTTCCTTCTTCTAGTAGCTAATTTCACACATCTAATGTGGAATACAGAACATCAGGCCTTAATGGAAAAGAAGATTTGCACTGGTCTTTAACTCGAAGCTTAAAAAATGCCTCACCTATTGTCCTTTCTCCACTGGGGTCCACCTCTTGAGCCATTTTCAGTGCTTCTGTTGTTGCAATATCCACATTACATGGCACCACTACCAAATTGAGCGTCTCTTTGCAGCCAATAATTTTTTTAAGTAGCTTTTTTATCTGCAATGCAATACAGCAGTAATGAAATTCAGCGAAAGCAGATGCTTGCATGTAGGATGTGACCATTTCTAGCAAAGCGAGCCACTGTCTGATGACATGAAATGTCACATGTACTGAGGATCCTATTACATGCGAAAGGATGTCTTGGAAATGGGTCAGCAGAAGAATGCAGCCTCTTTTTCTATGTCAAGAATAATCCAAACATCTAGTGTGAATGAGACCAGAGTGTTGTTATGCCTGTCTTGAAAGCTATCTAAAATTTAACCTCTCATGCATATAATCTGTCATTAAAGAAATATTAAAGATATTTCATAAATAGTCACATGTAAGTAAAACAAGTTCTCATGCCTAGGTACACAC
>NW_010147302.1:0-1148 GCF_000699245.1 Pterocles gutturalis | reverse complement strand
AGGGAAAGAAAGCAAGCTAGATTATGCTGATAAATCTCACATTTGTATCTCTGAAAGTCAAGCAAATATCTTATATTTTAGTGGAGGATTTGCGAAAAAATAAATCCTGCATGACATCTAGCTGGCATTGTTTCTATGTTTCAGTGCTGAACTAAAAGAGTTTCTCATAGTTTGTGTTGTATTGCAAAAGGTTTACACAGCTCTACTGTGCTTATACCGAAGTAAGTTAACTTTTTTTTTTAATGAGTTTTGGTAAAGATGCCTCTTTTCTACTTCCCATCCATTCCGGTTTCTGACATGATAAAATGCTAGTCTCCATCTCTGAAGCATGCAGGCAGCTGGGGATGATGGAAATATGTGGATTATGTCACACCTGCTGCTTTCTTCTGAATGGAGTAGAAATATTACTATCTAATTGTGAAATGAAATTACTCTTCTCTCAGAGACTAAAGCACAGACAATCCAATTTTGTCTCATTTTTGTTGATATGTCTAGTTTAGTTTGTGCTACTCTTATTCCAAGTTCCTATTTAAAGGTATTTTAGGACAAACAATACACCCAGCTCCTGCACATCACCCTCACAGCTGGCCTTGTCCAGCTGGAATTTTATTTGCATTCCCCAGCATTTCTTCTAAAAGCAGCCAGAGGAAGAGTAGAGATCCCCTTCACTTTAACACATATTCTGTTTACTTCTAAAAGGGTCTGCTGGGATCCCTTAAAGGATGAGAAAAACCAGGACAGGTCTGATTCTGATGTGCTCTTTAAGCAGGGGATGACAGACCACTGAACCTGTAAGAGGCCCGATTTGCAGCCTTGCACCAGAAGAACTTACAAGAACTCAGATCTATTCACCTTTGCCAAATACATCCACAGAGCTGGTAAGAGATAGCTCATTTTGGGATGTATCTATCTTCCAGACTGTGGTCTAGCCAAGGGACATGGGGCCACCACTGTGTTCAGGGTCCATATGGCTGGGTTACTCCGTGCTGCCATGCATAGGCTGTATCAAGGCACGTGAGGTGGCTCCTTCATGACTAATGTGGGCAGCTCCATCCTGCACAACAGGGCAGACAGGAGATCCTGGACCTCACTGTTCCTATCGGCAATTCCCTGCCTGAAAAATAGGCTTGTTTCTTAGCATAGCTCTA
>NW_010147301.1:0-27080 GCF_000699245.1 Pterocles gutturalis | reverse complement strand
ATTCTGTGATTCTATGATTCTATAAAACCATGCTGGGGCCTGTTCTAACATTAATGGATCAGAAGATTGTGTTTCAATTACCATTAATGCTGCCTAACTCTGTTTAATTTATTAATATAGACACAGCCCTCATGTCCTGAATTTTCTGTAAGATTTCTTATAAAATTCAGTGTTGGGTACCCAAAGGGAGGTTACTTTTTGAGCAATATCAGGCTGTTCATCCTTAGATGCCAGCTGCCAGATGAAGAAGTGCTAATGTCTTTTGCTTATCAGATGAATAGTTGGCAGTGAGTTAGGAATTTCTGAGAGGGCTGGGTTTTTGGGGAGAAGTGCACACTTAATGAGGAAGAACTACTAATTCTTTGCTGCAAAAACTCTGGAATAATTTTGCCCAATTAATACACGTCCAGCACTTGGGTGGCAAAGATGCTTTGAAAGTCCTAAGATCTGTAGGTGCTTCCTGAGAACTTTTCACTTCTCCTAAGAAGCAAAATGAGCTAATGTCAGAGACCTGGTTCCAGACATAATGGAAGCATATTCTCATCTAGTTTAATAAATTTTACACCCGTAAGTAAGGTTTTTGAGGATTTTATCTAAACTGTTGTATTGTTCCAGTTCAATCTTTGTGTCACATTTAATTTTTCTTCTTTTCTTCCTGTAGAAGTAGATTGATCAAGCAGTTGACCTATTTTCCCAGAAATATATTCAATGTAGAGCATGGCCAGGCATTTTCCTGTTAATGAGGTTACCCAGAATTAAAATCAAGGCAGCTAGTGCTGCAGCTTTGTTAGCAATAACTCCAATGTGCTATATTTTAAGACATATTTAGATAGTGGAGAGGGTGCCATCATATGCAGCAATGCTTTCAGCTGGCAAACCCTGAAGAAAAGAAACTGTTTCATCAATCCAACACAGACCACAAAAAGTGTCTGCTTCAAATGGAAAAGCCTGAAGTCTAAAACCTGCGTAGAGAAAGAGGATACAAAAACCCAACAGCTTTCATTTGCTAAAGAGCTCATGGGTTTGGATCAACTGAAATAGCTCTTTCCTGGAAGGCAAGAACATAGAAAAGCAGAGAGAAAGCAAGAAAGAGAGGAACAGAAGCTGTTGGAAGTCTTATGAACATTGTTTGACTGAGTCATTGTATAATTTACAAAATCAAAATCATGTGGGTTTTATCCTTTGCCTACCGTTTGCAAATATTTTCAGTGTGATCGCAGGGTTCCCATTTCTTAAGAAACCTAAATGCTTTCTCTATGTTTTTCACTTTAAACCAAGTGAAATAATTTTACTTTCCACTGACACTCTGTGCTTTCTGCTTATCCTTATCTAGCCTGACTTTTCAGTAAGCAAGTTCCCCCTGTCTTTCTGGAGCCTTTTAATTATTTTTTTTTTCTTAGGAACTTAGATTTTCCAGATGTCAGAGATTTTAAAACATCCCATGTGTAGTGATCTGATCAGTGTTTTAGTAGTTGCTTAAAAATGTTGACATATATGTAGAGACAATACATGATGGCATGTCGAGATATAAAGATTTTATTGGCGCTTGGCTGTACTGGCTGCATTGCTCACAAGTTATGAAGTCATGAGTGTGTTTTGTTATCACTATTTATTATTTATATAGTGCCAAGAATGTGCTCAGCAGCACCTTATTATGAATACAATAAAACTTTTTTACAACATGGCCTATCATGTATTTACATTAGACTCTGTTTTAGAGATATTTTAGAACACACTGTAGGGTTTTAAATTTGTGGTGATATTGTTTGTTTTTTTTTTTTTTCCCCAGTATCCTCCTCTGTCTAAATTCTGTCTCCATATACTCTTCTTTTCTTTTTCCTTCTTTTTTTGTTTTTCCTTCTTTTTTTTCCTTCTTTTTTCCTTTTTTTCTTTTTTCCTTTTTTCCTTTTTTGTCTTTTTTCTTATTTTCTTCTTTTTCCTTTTTTTTTTTTCTTTTTCCTTCTTTCTTAGCACATTCAAGATTTACTATTGCAGCCTTAACTGCCAGTACTTTGCAATTTGCTTGGGATAGACTTTTGTACATTTTGTTGCTAAGGCAAGAGTCTTGATAGCCACTGGGACAGACTTAGTATTTCCAACTCTGAAATACTTCATGCTCCGGAATAGAAAATTTCTTATAGTGTATTTGGGGGAAAAAAAATATAATTTCCCTACTTTAATGCAGGAAAAAAAGGGAATAAATGTGCCAAAAACTTTCCTTTTTTTCAAAGTGGTTAGCCTTTTCTTACAGTACAACCATACACCTTTAAACTAAATGGTGCTCCTTGATGCAAAAACCATATTTTGTGTAACACCAAAATTTTCTTGGTAGTAGTGCTATAGTGGATGCATGCCATGGATCCTGTATATGAGGCTCTCATACAGTGGAATATGAGGTTGTGGTTTGAGAGGAACACAATAAAATTAGGAAAGAAAAAAAGTGCCAGGAAACCACGGTGATTGCTCCTCACACTTGATTGTCAGGGCTGCAGGGCTAGCAGTGAGCATACAGGGGCTGTCAGACATTTGGGGAAAGAACCTGCCTGCAGCATAGCTATTTTGCAAGAAAATTCAGTCAAAATAAAACTGCAAAGGCAATGGCAACTGGTGGTGAGGATGACCTGGATGTCAATTCTCCCTGCATCTTGGGCTGGGGCAAAAGGGAAGGAAGTTGCTGCCCCAGCGGCTGAGCAGAATCACTGTCGGATGGCTCTGAGCTCAGTGGCAAGGAATCAACGTCATAGACAGGACCCCTGAATTACATGTGTTATTCTTTTTGTCAAAAATTTTAAGAGGGTGGTGAGGCAGTGGCACAGGCTGCCCAGAGAAGCTGTGGATGCCCCATCCCTGGAGGGGTTCAAGGCCAGGCTGGATGAGGCTTTGAGCAACCTGGGCTAGTGGGAGGTGTCCCTGCCCATGGCAGGGGGTGGGACTGGATGATCTTTAAGGTCCTTTTCAACCCGAACCATTCTATGATTTTGTGAATTTCAGCCAGGAGCAGGCAAATTCAACTGTGATCAGCAAGGCATGAAGACCGTTTCAGGAGATAAATCCAATGTGTTCCCACCAGAGTAGAAGGGCAGTGGTGTGATGAAGCATGTGCCCACAGCAGTCAGCTGTCCCAATACAGCAACCAGCGACTGGGCAGGTGCGGTTACCTGCATGCAGTGCTGTTTAAATGACTCTGAGATTGCTTACATACGTCCATACCTACTGTATTCCATTTAAACATAAGGGCCATTGCTTTCTGTGAATATCTTCTGACAATTTTCTATGTTGTTAATAACCAGTAGCTTAGTGAGATGTGAAAAATGTGGAAATTTAGAGTATGTAAACCAGAAATCTCTGACAGCTCTAATGTGGCAAGAGTGCAACTGCTTAAAAAGAGTTGCCATTGGGTGAGACCCCCCCTTGACAGAGCTTGTTGGGGTTTTTGCTTTCTTTTAAAAATCAGGTTGTGCCCGATTTTTGCAGCAGCAAAATGTTTAGTCCGCCCATCTCCAGTTTTCTTAACTTTTTAGTTACACCCAAGGTAGTTCTGTTTTCAGACCAAAGGCACCTGCCTGCTTGCTGTGCCTTTCTTCTTAAGCTGTTTGTGTTTATGAAAATTGACTGACTAGAAAAGGCTACTTTGGCAAAAGTAGCTGTCTGCATATGGCAGCGTTGATGTTAAGAATCTCTAAGTGTACTAAGAATTCATAATGTTATTTTACATGGAGAGATAATCCATTGCAAGATGAGGGAACTTGTTCCAGTGAAATAGTCTTTCACTGCTAAAAACCTGTGCCTTTTTGCCTGTCTTAAGTAGTCACACATCAGCTTCCAACCACTGGATCTCGATGTATGCCTTTGTCTGCTAGGTTGCAGACCTAGCTTACAGATGAAATTTTGCTGCCATGGAGAAGGTTATTTACAGGCTGTGATCAACTCGACTCCTAATTTTTTATGACAAGCTAAGTAAATGGAATTTCTGGAATTCTTTATTAGAAGGCATGATATTCTGTCATTTTTTCCTAGAAATAACATCATTCAATAATTTAATAATTCTTATGGGGCTTCTCTAAAATTTTGCTTGTCCACCAACATCACCCTTGAACCATGGTCCTCAGAGGAGACACAAATATTGCAGTAGCCATCACCTCAGCTCCAGGTTCAAGGTTGTGACGAAGGCTCCTTTTCTCCTATTGCATACTCTGTGGATCCCAGGACTGCACCCCAGGATGTCCAGGATGCTGCATCTGCTGGGAAGATGATTTTTTTTCTGGTATGAACCATAGGCCAAACACTTTCTTCAAAATCTCAGTGAGGACACTAAACTTTATCCTAAACATAGGAAGCTAGGCTCTAAAAGCTCCCTGTATTGTATATGTGAGGAAGACTTTCCACAGGATATGTCACAACATAACTGTGCATCTGTGGCTTCTTCTTGTTGACCATACAGAACCGAAGGAGACTAAATGTAGGCCCTTAAAGCTAAAGAGTGTGAACACTGTTCCCTTCCACATCTCCAATCTTATCTCATGCAATAAAGCAAGATAAACACTATATTCCACCCATACCTCTCACCCGTTGGTTAAATGGCTGCATCCCACCTTTAAACCCATTCAGTGTTATTGCTGAGGTAGCACTTAGCAGTCCAAGTAACCTGCCTGAAACTAATCTCATTTTATAAATTGGTTACACTTAAAACATGAGCAGCCATGGCCACTCCTGAAACACTCTGAAAGTGCTGACCCACAGTTTTCTCATTGTGTGCACCCAGCAGGCATCCTCCTTATAATAATAAACCGATTAGCACAACTAACTGTGCCTTCAGTGCTTATCTCTGCAGGATCTAGCCCATCACGCGCTGGCTGAAAGGACTCAAACTGTTTGTTGGGTTCTGTTTTGTTGGTCTAAGTTCCAAGATGGAAATTGCCCTTTTTGGATCGTGGGAAAAAAAATGAGACCCTGTGATTCTTGTATGGAAACTGTGCTTGAAACTCTGTTGCTTCACATCTTTAATAGTTATAAAGTGTTTATCTGGGTGGCTGTTTGATCTCTGTTTAAGTCTGCTTCATCCTCAGAATTGCTCTGAATTGCTTTCAGTGGTTATATTATTGTTAAAAATTAATATACTGCAGTTGATGTATTTACACAATACATTCATTTTAGGTTCTGTGTGTTCTTTTTTTCTTAAATATGATGATGTGCTGAAGGCTGCTTTGTTCTGTAACATCTTATGATGTAGGGTTTTCCCTCCAGAGGCCCACACTTTGGATGGGGGCAGGGGGGCAGGATGCTTTGCCTTGCTGGCTCTCACCAAGTCTGAGAGAATGGAAGAGGAGCGAGGACCAGCATGACATTTCCGTCTGCTTTCCTCTGAGATATATGGTGTTTAACAAGCTCCATTAATCATGGTGTCGGGCTGGTTGGACATTCGTAGTTTGGTAATACGTAGACCACAGTGACTGAGGGCATGAAAATTATATCTTAATTTCTTGAGACACTTTATAGCTTCAGGGTGAATGATTGCAGAGAGGCCTGCAATGGAATGCTAGACTTGAATCTCTTCCACAAAGTTTGCAGTAGTTTGGATTTGGCTTTATATGAATGCTGAAACCAATGCATCAGCTTGAGACTCTTCTGTCAGAGTCTGAAACAGGTCAAGCTAGAATCACCAGGGACAGTACACACATACACACACGTATCCCTGCTGAGCTCCAGCTTAATGAACTTCACAGCTTGGATCTACCTTGGGAAAACTAAGATCTCTTGGCTTCCTGGGAAATGGGGTTATTAAAACACCTTTACCAGTGTTTGACCTTCAGCCCACCATGTGCACCTAGAATATATATTAATAGTACATCATTTTGGCCATAAAATTTTAAGCAAATGGTTGTAAATTTGCAGCTCAAGGAGTAGAATCTGAGGCACACTTTTGGAGTCATGTAGCATAATAATAAATACTCTTATATCAAAATAGATTCTCAGTTTGGATTAAGTTATCCATAAAAATGAATAGTTGTCCTTACATTAAAGAGTGCTGTTAACTCTGAAGAAGAGTTTTACTGAACAACTGACTTTCCTATGAAAGCTAAGGTGCTGGTAGGGTTTAAGAACTGTACCCAAGCAGCATTTTTGTAAACAGTAGAAATTGTAGTCATAACAATTGCAATACAAGACTCTATAAACTGGTCTGCCAGTGCTCTCAGCTCTTACTAAAACTTGCTGGGAAATCATTTACTGTTCACATTGTGTTTGGAACCTCACCAGGATCTTCGCTACCTTTACACTGTAAATAATGTCCAATTTTGTGTGGTGTGTGCTGTCTAACACGTGCTCTGCTGCCCAGCAGGATGCCTAGTACACACTTGCCATTCCTTTGCAGGAGGTAGGAAGTCCTTCTCCTTAAATGCTGTTTTGGTTTTGAGTTGGTTACAAAGGCTGGCTGTGTCAGCAAAAGGGAGAGAAACACTTAATCTCAGCAGGTTGGCAATGACAAGCAGGTCCCATCCCACTCAATGCAGCCATACTGCCTTGCTGCTGGGGAAGGCACTGTGACTGTGATGAAAGAAGGGGACTGTGGTAAGACAGCCTCTAAAAAAGATGTGTGTCTATTATTTTGATGAGTGGATTAGAAACCACGTGGGATTCATGAATGTCCAATTTAAATGTATGCACATCTGAAGTCATAAAGGGTCAACCATTCACTTGCTGGTAATCTTTTAATTTACTTCTTACTCAGTGTACTTTATAGGTAAAATTGTAAGATTTTTGGAATAATTTATTGGAAATTTTTATCAATGTAAAATTTGATTTTTTTCTACCAGTAAGAACAAACATTATCAGCTCAGACCAAGAGGTTTACTCACTCAGTGCTCAGTCCTTTACTATCAACAAACAAGACTTTGCTAGACAAAGACAATGCAAACAATTCAAGAACCTAGTCCTTATTTGGCAAGGCGGATGTTTACTGCACACAGGTAAAGGTGCAGTTTATATTGCACACAGTTCTTCTTGTGTTCTGCAGAGAAGAGAGTAATTTTAAACTTCTCTGAGTGTTAAGAGCTAATTTCTTTTTCCAGTGACTTCCCGCTATTTGGCAACCCTTCTGTTGTAGCTCACAAGCACTCTAACAGATTTGGCTTGTGCTGAGGCAGTTCTTCTGGACTCATTTAATTACTTTCATTTTTGTGAAAAAGTAAACACTGACTAATCACTGGTATGTCTGTCTGTTCAGATGTTGTTCATGAGTGTCCTGTTTAATCTTCTTGCTAGTCACCATTTTTAAGTCGATTCCTCTGAAATCTCTGGATCTCAACTTCCCCGCAGTAGTCCTATTCAGGCTCTTATTTTTTATCCTCTTCAGGTGAATTGTGGCAGTAGGGCTCCTTAAGCTAGAAAAGTTTGTGTTGAACCTGGTATGTTTTTCTTCCACTAATTTACTTTCTAAAAATGTAACCTTTTAGCATTTTAAATGTCTTATGACAAAAAGTTACACGCTTAAACTATGCATTATGTAAAGAATAACAATTTTTTTAATTATTTCTCCAGATAATATCTTTTGATAGCTTCTAGTTCTTGGATTGGAACGTGTATTTAAAATATTGATAAGCCATCCTGTAGTTAGTGTGTCCAGCTGTCCTTGTGTTGGTATAACCAACATTTAGCAGTCTTTCCCTGAAATTTTTACGATGATGAAGTCTATTTACCTCTCTTCTGCAAGCTGAAGTCCTGAAAGAAACATGCTACCTCAATGGGGTAGAAACATGGAGAAAAAACAATAAGAAATCAACCAGATGTAGGACATGGATGTATCTGTGTGGCTGTGAAATGAAAAAAAAAAAAGAAAAAAAAAAGAAAAAAAAGACTAAAAACCAAGCACAGCTGACTCTTTATTTGAGGGACTGATAAGTTTGCCTTTTTCCACTTTCTTTCTTGCAGCAATTGAGTACAGATGGGTTTTTTTTCTTTCTTTCCTAACAAGTTACCTTTCACTTTTCAAATTTTTTTTTTTTTTTTGGTACATTGGCTGTTATAAATGTACTTAAGTGTCATGGTTAATTGTGCAGAGAATATTATTTTGCAAAATCCACCTTTCTAGGTCTCTTGTTCTATTTTCCCAAGCTACGAAGTGATTGAAATTGATTTTTGCAGGAGTTTTAGAAGTCCTGCTAGTATGTAAAATTACCATTTGAATTATTTTGCCAAAGCATAAATCAAGGTTGAGGGATCCACGTCACTAAAGTCACAGAGAGGAACAATTTTGTAAGTGAAACTCTTACACAAGTAACATCTGTAGCCTTTACTCACCATGGGAATAACACTTTTTACCAATGTAGTGTTATGCTCTTTTGCAACAGTGATTAAAAAAAAAAGTATACTCTGCTGATACTGCACAACTACATAATTTCAAATTACAAAAGTTAACTCTGACCCAGCCGAAACCAGGACAACAGGCTTAAAATTTATTTATGTAACAAGTAATTGCAATGTGATTGAGCCAGATAGCACTGGACTGGGCTGATTTTTTAAAAATACTGGTTTTATTGCTTTGGAAAAAAAATAAATTATTTGCACCGAACACAAGTAGAACAAAGAGCTTTGCAAATAAAGCAAAACTACCAGAGTGGTAGAAAGGTACACCTGCATCAATGAGAAATTGGCTCTTAGGTTGTAGATGCTGTGTTTGTAGAGAAAATCTGCAAACAGGCAGAGGCAAGCTACAGTGGAAATGTTTCCTGGTTGAACAGAAAGATTAAATTGACAGGTCTGGGGAATAAATGCTCCCTCTTTTCACTTGAAAGAGTATTAACTCAATTTATGAAGTTTTTACTTCTTTATTTTACTGTGCATAAAGGAATAAACCAGAAAAGAGCAATACATTATGGACACAAAGATGTTACCCTTGTACTGCTATGGTTTGAAAGATATGGAAGAGACAAAATCCCCAAGAATCAAGCAGGGGGGTTACCTGTGGTGGGGACTGAGGCAGGGGAGGGTAAAAGGAGAGTTGGGCTGGTTGTCATTTGGCAGAAAGTATGCTAATGTTTCCATAGTTTGAAAGTTATCCTTTGGAAAATGCTGCCTACTGGCTGTCTCTTTCAAGTCTGAATTGAGAATTTGTAGGTGTTGTGTCAGAAGACTGTATGCTCTGTATCTTTAAAAGCTATACCTCAGTGAATGGGCATGCATGTATGCATCATGTTGACTAGATAGTGTAACCTTCATTTCCAGGAAATGCCATTGTTGTTATGAATAAATTTCTGTACGTCTGTCGTTTCCCTGAAAAAGATAATAGTAATATATTTTCAAATAAATGAATTGTACAGTGAAGCCTAAGCTAGATGCTCCAAGTTCCTCTCTGGTATCAAAGAAATAGGTAAGGAGTCATACGGTTGGCATGAGGAGGAGATATATGGGAGCAGGGGTAACTTATCCTTGGATAAATAAAGCTTAGGGCCTTTTACAGGCTTCCTGGGCCATAATGAGCTATAATTTCTGGAGAGTAATATGGGTAATGAAGACCTCATGTCCCCAAAGACCAGCAAAGATACTTTTGTCGTGCCAGGTTTGCTAGATTTTCAAAAGTTGTTTAACAAAAGGGGCAAACTCTAAAAGCAGTTCAGCCCCACCTCAGCAATGGAAACCCTTCTTCTGCACAGTAAACCAGACTTGGCTTGGTCAGGCTTTTGGATGCCTGTCCTTCAAAGAATAGCTCAGTGTGTTCTTGCTTCTGCTATAGGCTGAATTCCTGCAGGTTTGTGCTGGAAGAAAGCTCTGGCAAAATGTTTTAATTTTCCTGGTGATGAACAACTTCCTCAATCCTCTGATCCTGGAAAACCCCTTCAGCTCCTTCCCTGTTTTGCTGGTGCTTTTTGTGCAACTGTGTTTTAAATTTGATTAGAAAAATGAATCATGCTAAAAAAAAACCCAACTTGATGTGGTTTGCTAACAAAACAATTGCAAAAGAGAACCACTGCCTGCGGCAGAAATCTGTGAAAGTGAAGGAAGCAGGAAGTTAGCAAACATGACATCATACAGAAGTGAGAACCTGTAGGGACAAATACATGGGCTCGTGTTTTGTTTTGCTTTGTTTCTGGTGAGAATTAAGGAGATGGAAATGGCACCCATGCCAACAATACATGGAATATCAGATTTGTTGCAGGAAATGAAGATGATAAGATTTGGGAATCTCAGAGGACTGGCAATGGAGCTGAAAGCAACAAAGATCTCTGTACAGGACTTTGGGAAGATGATGGAGGGAAAAATCTGTGGTTAAACATCAAATTGCAAAGCTGGAAATTACATCTGTGAAAACAGATCTGTGTGATAGATAGCACGATAAAAGAAGGTAGTCAAGTGACGATGTGTTTTGGCTGGGTTAGAGGTTAAAGCCAGCAGCATGGTTAATCCCTTGAAGAGGAGGGCAACCAGTGTGAAGAGATATAATGGAATTCTATGAGGAATGGTGTTCATGTCCTTTAGACATACCAGGATAATTTCCAGACTGAAGACAAGCTAGAAAACAGAAGACCAGAAAGTATATTCAGACTGGATGAGGCTTTGAGCAACCTGATCTAGTGGAGGGTGTCCCTGCCCATGGCAGGGGGGTTGGAACTTGATGATCTTTAAGGTCCTTTCCAACCCAAACCATTCTATGATTCTATGATTCTATGATTCTATATCCTCACCAATAAATATCAATTTTACCTGACTGAGAGTGTTGGTATAACAAGAATGTGAAAGAAGTCTATAGGAAGCTTTGGGAAACAGGTGCGTATATTGACTTGAGGCTCAACAGGGTTATATTGGGAGTAGTAAAGAAGAGCCAGATGACTAATTCTAGTGAGAAAAAATGTTAAAAAAAATGAGGACTTGAGTGATCAAGGGGAGGATACAACAATGAAGTTGTGAAGAGTTACGTGGAAATGTTCACAGAGGATTTTGAAAGAGAGTGGTGGAGATTGTCTTATTTATTGCATGGGAACAGATGTAGTTCTTGAGACCTGTGAATTTTATTTTTACTACCTTACTACAAAGGGCCTAGGACACTGAGGATATCCTTCACTCTTCTGTCTCCTCTTGTAGCATTTCATCATTTATTGCAGACCATGAGGTTGTTATGGACTGCTGAGACGTGCATTGAGGCCTAGGGTGTATAGAAAAGCGCAGAGCAGCTATAGAGTGGCTTTCTAGAACTGCTTGGTTGCTTCTGATTACAGAGGATTGGGCTTACGAACCAAGGTTCTTCAGAGCATTTATTCCTAAATAAACGACTGTTTTCTTTTCTTTTGTTTATTGTTTAGTATTACTTAGTCTGTGGACCAAGAAATATTCTTTACAAATAGAAGGATTGATACCAACATTCCAGAGCTTGCAGATCAGTGAACTGTACTGTACATATGCATTTTCTTCCAATTATATGATTTAAACTTCACATTGACATAAAAATATAGAGGATAGAAGAATAATATTTTAAGGGAAGTGGTGGAAGACCCATCACTTAAATTATGTAAGGTATCACCCCATCTAAAGGGTGCAGGCATATATTATAGGGAAGAGTCATACATTGGCCAGGATAGGACAAGATGACCTAAGAGCTCTTTCATCTATAATTATGTGTTTATGTTCCCAATGGTTTCCCATGGATGAACAAGCTACTGGTTTTGATGTCCAAACGACCTTTAAGACATTAAAAAATCTAGGTGAATGGCAGAAATAGAATATATATTATATAATGAGTAATAGTTCTTTTACCCAGAAATACCATAGTGAAAGAATAAGATGTGTTCTTAGTATCATCTGATCTGACAAGTTCATATTAGTACCTATTCAGTAATGCTTTATTTAAGACAAATTATGGTGCCTTGCTGTAACTTGTGGATATATCTATATACAATTCTGTACACATGTACACACACCCACTCACACCATGCTGTTCATTGAGGTCCCGTTCAATGTGACCTCTGATCTCTATCATTTTTAGCAAACTCTGTCACCAGGAAGTCTAAATAGAGGCAGAAGACTAGAATTTAAATACTTTCAATTAGAAAGACAAGAACATAGATCTAGAAGAGACCTATAATGTAAAATCCCTTCCTACCTATTTGCAGACAAACATTTCCAGTAATACCTTTGAGAAATTTAGGAAGATTAATCTTTAAAACTTACAAGGTTTCCTTCATCAAGTACAGTCACTGAAAGTTTATTTCAGAACTGTACTTATGAAAAGTCCTCCTAATTTGTTGTGGAAAAACATCCATTGATAATGCCTGCCTCATGTTTCAGTTGTGTTTTTGGAAACCTTTTTCCTCCTGTGTCCCATTTCTGCCTTTCCCCAAATGTCTGCAGAAAGGAATCACACCTTCCTTACCCTTTACTCTGACAGGCTATGTAAGCTAATGCCTTTTGAGTTTTCTTTTTTTCATCACAACTGTGCAACATAGTTCTATCCTTTCATGTATTTACTTTGCTTTGATACAATCAGCAGCATAACTTTAAAATAATACAGGATAGCAATATCCTTTGCCAAAGCACTAGTAAAATTTTAAATAATATGGTCTTAATTTTGCTTTTGTCATGTTGATGGCAATAAGATAACCAACGATGTGGAATGGTGACATTTCATAGGCAAAGCTCAGAAAGCCAGCTCGATTTTTAGCAATTGCTATATTCATTTACCTTAGCTAGAAACAGATAACTCTATTAACAATTGTTCTGTTTGTACAGATTAGGAATAACAGGTTGCTACTACTTATCAGAAGTAAAACAACTATATGTTTACAGTAAAATAAGAAAACAGCTCTGTTTGGAGGTGCGTTCCCATGACAATGAATTTGAGCTCATGCTGGTTTCCCACCTGCAGCTGCACTATAGCATCAACTGAAGACTCTTCATTCTGCAGCCAGCCAGTACTGGCAGGTCCTTATTCTCTGCAGTCACTTTCAGCTTATTATCATCCGGTTTACAGGATAAATTATTATTTGTTCTTTATTACATTAACCTTACCTGTGTACAATGCTTTTTTCATCCCATTTCCATCACTCTTGTACTCAGGTGCTTCCAGCTCATTATATCCCTTATCTCCTCTAGACTGATGATACTGCCTGATTCTGTTTAATCTGCAAATCACGAGCTCATTGCTACTGTCTTTGAGGCAACATCATTAATGCAAAAGTTTCATGATCAATCCTCAAAACCACCTACTAATCTCCAGTTTAACTAATGACTTCCCATGTTAACTAATGTCAGTTGCCGGTAGTCCAGACAAATAGGATGTATGTTATAGCCTTTGTTTAGACAATCAGTTGTATCTCAAAAGAGAGACATCAATCTAGTGTTACATATTTTACCTCTGATAAACCCAAGTCATAATTTTTTTTACGTATTTCTATCTCCTTATATTTAATTATTCCTTAAATTTTTGTCTCCAAGCCTGATGTACTGTAAAGAATTAGGCAAACCGGCCTTTTCAATAAGTGCACAAAGCTTGCTGCTCACAAACCATATGATACTACCCCATCTTGAAGCAATAAAAAAACCTACAAAATACATCCCAATAGCTTCCAACAAAGTAATATAAACAAACAGTCCTGATATTCTTAGGCTCATACATTTTCTCCAAAGATTTGCAGTCTTTCTCATGTAAGATAAAGTTGATTATAGGGAAAATATGTTGTCAAGAAAATTCAAATTACTTTATTTTAGCTATTAGAATTGATTAATCCTTCAGTACTGAATTAAGAACATTCCCTTTGTAGAGTCTGGCAGAGTAGACTCGCCGCATCATGTATTTCCTTTCAAGTTAAGACCTCAGGCTGATGCCTTATTACATCAGCCCATCCCACATCTGGACTCTGGAATGAAACTTGCACATCGGGATAGGGTCTTAAGCATACAATTCTGGGTACGTTGTCTATTCTGGAAATGCTTGTTGTTAAAAAATAAATTATCAGAGACTTTTTTAATGAGTTCTAGTGCCTGTGTATTGGTAAACCTTTCACAACTGTGTGCTCAGAAGTTCTCTGTGTTTCGGTGTTATTAGGTCAGATTCTGCTGTTTGTGAACGTCACCTGTAAGGTCAGCAGTGCTGTCTCTCCCTTTGGAGTTTCTGGTATGCTTATTTATCTCATCTTGTAACACTTCATCTTGGAAATGGTATCTTTTGGTTCTCAGCATCCACAAGAAACCATCTCTCAACTCAACTTACTCAAGAACAACTTGCCAAACCCCAGCCTTTGTGTGTATTGGGTTTAATATGCCCCCCTTCAGTTTTCTTCTTTTTCAGCTCATCCCACGGTGCCTTAGGTCTGTTTTCTCTTTTCCTTAGTCTCTGTCTACTTTAAGATTAAAATAAAGTTTCTCTGCTTCTCTGTGAAAGTAATTTTCAGTCCTTCAAGTTCAAGATATTATCAAGAAAAATGGTATATTTTGTTTGACTCATTTTCTGTGCTCATTGACCTACAAAGAAAATCTGTGATTCCTTCCAGCTATAGGGATCTGGACTCAACGCCTGTTGGGTCTTGTTTGCTCTCATAATGTTTTGTTTCTAACTGAGGAACATAGGTTTTTTGAAGTACAAAGACAAGTTTTATATATTTTCTACAAGTAGAAGTAGATATCTACTGGTCCTTAGTGAGAAGTCATTTTAACTTCCCTAGGCCATTTTTTTTCAGGTAAGTGCAAAAATAAGGAACATTTCCTTTGTTCACCTAAAATGAAATACTTCAGTATTGTGTCTCTAGTGAACATCTGATTTAGTGCGAAACTAAAAAGATTATTTGTTCCTAACTTAGAGATAGCTACTTTTGAAAAAAAAAGAGTAGAAAATGGCCAACTAAAATGGAGAAATCCAATCTAATTTTTTTTTATAATCCTAAAATTGGCATTTTGTAAAACTCACTCTTGGTAAAATATGTTCCTCATTTAGAAAAACAAACGACACTATAGGAAATGTTTCTGCTTTGCACTGACAAGCAATAACAGATACTCAGTGCACTCTAATTACATTGAAACAATTATATACATATTGCCTCTTTTTTCCACATTCAGAATCTTCCAGTAATTTGCTAATGAAATTATTTTTAATGGTCTTCCATTTTATATTTCCCAGCACACGGAACAATATTTAGTTACAGACTTCAGAGCTAGGCACAGAAACAAATGTTTAAAAATATCGAGTATGGAAGATGTGTTGCATCAAAGCTTGGAGAGTTTTACAAGTCAGTTTAGGGAGTCCTCTAGATGCTTCTATCACAGTGAAGAGCTGCTGCATCTTCCTGTGGAAAACCATCCCCAGGAAGCTCCTTGCCTTCATTCCATGCGTAGGCCGTTTGCTTCCCTTATTCTAGAGAGTTTCTGGATTGTCTGATCTACATATGAGTGGCCAAATTTTGGTCCTTTTAAGCCAGATTTGCCACAGCATTTAGGAAAACCAAAACCAGACCAAATCCTCCTAAAATTTAGTATATAGAACAATGGACGGTGGTGTTATGTACTGTCTCATGAATGAATGTTCAGGTCACTGGCTGGCAATTTTTCAAGCATCAACTCTTTTTTTTTTTTTTTTTTTTGCTATCAGAGAATGACAACTGTCTCACCATTTCCTTGAGTCTTTCTCTCCCAGGCAGCGTAAGGGATATTTGAGGACATTTAATTCAATTTTAACTTAATAAACATTGAACTGCACAATGTTTGTCAATGCATTTCTAACACAACCATTTATAAGGACATTACGTTACTGAGAAGAGAATCTAATGGAAAGTAGCTTACTGATCTCTTTATTAACTGTCATAATCAACATTGGCTCTTCAGGAAATGCCTGGGAAATTATTTATTGGAACGTTTTTAGTAGATGAGGTTAACAGGTTGTACAGAAACAGAGCTGACAACATGAATGAACTCTCAGCAAGCCCACGTGCTGTAGGGTGGATAGGAATACAGCAGCTAGATGAGATGGAAAAGGCAGCGCGGAAACATTCATTTTGGAGTGTTTTTGAGGCTTGGATTGATTTGATAACTTTCAAAAGATAGAACAGACATGCTTTGTTGGAGCTGCCTTAGAAGTTGAGTTTACTTGGTATTTGCTGCATGTTTGCAGCTTCAATCCAAAGGAAGCTAAGGTAGCGTCAAAAGATAATGTTCTGTTACATGTGTTCAGATATCAAAATGTATAAACATATGTTTCTTCTGCTTTTGCTTTCTTTTTTTCAAAGGCTGTAGATAGAAACTAAGCCCACTCTTTCACAGTATTGAGTAGGTATTTTGGTTATCCCTGGCATCTGACTTTCAAAATGTACCTTTCAGTCATCCTCAGTGATTTCAGTATTTTGAGAAAAAATATTATATACAGAGAGAGCAATTATTATCAATAATAGTACATCTGTTTATATTATTTGATTCTAATTGTTCCTTCATACTTGATGAAGGAAATGATTTATTAGAGGAATTGCTATGATTTCCTGGCATATGTGTAGTCATCAGCAAATAAATGCTTAGATTGTCTAGCTTCTGGAACACCTGGGGCTTAGGGTTTTTTCTTTTTTCTTTTTTTTTTTTTTTTTTTTTTTTTTTTTTTGGGGGGGGGGGGGGGTTTTTTTTTTTTTTTTTTTGGGGGGGTGGAGGTGGTTGTTTTTGTTTGGTTGGGTTTTTTGGGGGGTTTTTTGGGTTTTTTTTTAATATATTTTGGCCCCACTATCTCCATGGTTAGGAGAAATATTCTCCTGTTTTAGAAAATTTCATGCTATATTTGCCCAGAACTCATGGGCATTCACCAAAGGATAAGACTTTTAGTCAGATGCATGAAATTTTGGAGGCTTTTTCTGAGCTTCTCCTGAATGACAGGACAGTTGAACCAAACGAAAAAAAAAATGTTCCTGTACATGTGAAAGTGGATATGAAGGCTTAGCTACTTGTTTGCAATTATTTGTCACAAAAGAACCACTATAATCTGAATCGCTTGATATAGTATTTAAAAAAAACCCACAATTTTTGTAAGCCAAATGCAGACTGGGATTTTTGGGGGGTGTTTTCTTTTTTATTAACAGGTGTCCATTTGAGGTTTAACTCAAGCCTAGTTTATAGCGTGAAACTCTAATAAAGATTTTAACAACTAAGGAGCACCATCTTAATGTTATAAAGTGTGCAAAACCTACAGCTTTGAAAAATTTTTTAAAACTTTGAAAATTTACATTTTCCTAGGTCATATTTAAAAAAAAACACAAAGGAAAGAAATGTCCCAAATAAGGCAATTTAAGCCACTTATATATATATATTTTTTTTTAAGAAGGTCAGGGTGGCTGACAGCCCATATTTGAAATTTTATTCTTATGGACTTGGTAATTTTTGCAGTGTACACTCATTTAAAAAAAAATTGTTATTTATAGAAATTCTGTCTCACTTGTAATTTTTGTGGTGGTGCTAGGTGTTGCTTAGGTGTTGCTTTAACCTACTTTACATCATACCGTGTATGAAATGTGTTTAAAAAATGGGATTTTTATCCCTTGAGACCTAGTTGAATCTTTTCTTTGGGTAATAACTCTTCAACACAGGCAAAGCTGCAGTTGCATCCTCTTTTTAGCATTTGCAGCTATTTAATTTTCAATGTCTAGATGTAAACGCATTCCATAGATGATTGCCATAGACCTCCAGTAGCCTCAAGAACAGGGTTTATTCCTTCAGTTTGCATGGGTTGGAGAGTTTGGTTTTTATGTTTTACATGCGCCTTAGAAATATTTATTTTTCCACTTTCATGTTGATCTCTTCCTTTTCATTCTTTGTGTGCTTGATCTTTCCAAGCACCACAATAAAACAGGATCTTATAATAGAAAGAAAAAAAAAAAGACACTCAAAACTTGTCAGATAAACAAGTAATGGGAAGAGTCATAGACCTCTCACAAAACCCAGTGAAACTTTATTTTAAAATATTTTTCCTTCCTGAAATTATCTTAACCTGACCAATGAGGAAAGAGGCTGAAAATGGTTTTTTTTTGTGACCCAAAGTGAGTTGGAGTAAGTGCATATTCCCCTGAGTAATGTCCACTGTATTGCACCAATTTCAGTAACTGCTGAAATCAAAGAGCAAGTTTTTTTTGTTCTTTAGTTGATTCTAACATATTTTCCTTAAGAGAAAAAAGATTGGTAGAATTATTTCTAGAGTCAGCTTGAGGCCATATTTCAGACTGAATATATAACAAGAACAGATAAAATGTAGTAAAATAAATTAAAAGCAATTACACATTTGGATTTTTCAATTTTTCAGTTTCACTAGTGAAGATGATAGATTACAATATTGCCATCTTGCATTTTCTGCTGCTCTTTCTTTTCTTATGATAAGTAGATATTCATTAAAACAGTGATTTTAGAGATGTCCAGCAGGAAAAATATTGAGTGTTTTTTTACTTAGAAAAAAATTGTGAGTTCAAACAATTTAATCACCCCAATGCTTATTTAGATTTTTCTGTTTCCTTACTTGGGTATATCTCAAGTTCATAATCCATGAGGAAAACAGGATGGACTTGCATGAGGATGTAAGCATAGCTAAAAAATTCCGGGTGTTGCATACCTCTTTGGTTTAATATATATGTACCATTCTGATGTCAATGCATGCTTTAAATGTCAGGGATCTGTACTGATGACTGCCTTAGGGCCTGAAGGTTGGAAGATTTATAGTAGACAGTTAACTGATTTTATTTTCTTGGTAGTGTTAAATGAATTTAAAATAAATCTGTTTACAGACTTTGTCTTTACATTCTTGTTTTTGAATTGAGCAATTTGTAGTCTGAAGCCTTATCAAAATGTAATTTGAGCAGCATGCATGTTACAATTATTTCTAGGGCTGGATTTAGTCCCATATGGAGTTCAGATTTGTGATAAATTTTTGTCTGTTGTGGTAAGGATGATATTGTTTGATCCACTTATTTTTATTATCACTGGTTTCTCTGCAAGGATAAATCAACTGTTTATCTTCTGTCTATCAATCTCTTTATAACACAGAAATAACAACTTGAAATTTGATTTCCAGTCAGATCTGAGCCTAGTTGGTTAGCTTTGCCATTACTCTGGTGTCTGGCTTTGTGAAACACACACCATTACAAAAGTCTAACCGCGGGCATATCAGAAGAGGCATTTCTATGTATAGGAAAAATTGTTTAATATTAATTTCCTTTAACATAAACATAAAACTTCTGTATTCTTGGTATCAGTATTTAACTTTTGTTAGTGCTACAATAACATCCTCATTTAGTTGTTCACAGGCTCTTACTGTGCATCTCTGTACGCACTTGCACGTTCCCCTCAGGCAAAGGCAAACTGACCTGGTGGAATTTGCTCTGGTCTGGGAAAGAAACTGGGGGAATGAAGATCTGCCACCACAGCTGGAAGGCAGCCTTCAGGGAGTATCTAGCTGAGACACCCAGAAGAACGCTTCAAGAGCAATGATGTGTCTCAGTCCTTCAGAAGCTGATGGCAGAGCAGTCCTTAGGAAATACAGATTCCATGAGTAGTTTCTGAATTCTGCTGTGCTTTCATCCCCACTGAGGATTTATTGATTTTTTACGTGAATGAGAATGAAAAAAAATCTCAACTTAAATTGTATATTAGAATACCTGTCTTTCATCTGTGAGATTAAATATTAAATATTAAATATTATGAAAGGTGACATTCTCTCAGGTGCTGTAAGGACTGGTTCCAAACAGCATTTGCAGACTAACAGTTGTGAAAGCCAGTGTTTATGTTATTAAAAAAACCCAAAACACAACCCCCCCAAAAAAATAAACCAAAAAAACCCACCACACAAAACACCAGATGCTGGAGAATTTAAAACCAGGAAGAACAAGACTAGTCTACGCAAGCACTAGGGAAAAAAATTGGGGACAGATCATCCAGGAGGCTAATGCCATTTGCTGTCTTCATAGGGCATGCAGATGTTTGGAGAAACCATGCTAAGTAGTAGGCTAAGCACTGCAGTGGGGCTGGTTGGTTCTGCCTGCAGGAGTGCGGCAAAATGGTTTGCTCCACCTGGAGGAACATAGGCTTTTGTTTAAAATTAGCTCTTCTGATGATTTGACATGAAAAACATGACTTCTTGGACCAATTCAGTGCAAGTTTCTGTCCAAAATACATGATAGTGATGTGGAAATTGATTTATTGTCTTAATTAACCACAGGGTGGAAATTATAATTATCAGATCATTGCACATATGAACTTATTCTGTCTTATTTATCATAGAAGCATAGAGCCATAGAATGGTTTGGGTTGGAAGGGACCTTAATTAAATATTGTTTGGCTCTGGTCTGCATTATAGCTGCACCTTTTGTTAGAATACCAAACCTCAACAGTAAAAAGCAAGCACTCTTTTGAGTACCATGAATTGTACACTGTACATTTACCTAGAGTTGGCTGGTCAGCTTTTTTTTTTTTTTTTCTCTTGGGTGTGGGGGGAATTGGTTCCCAACTATACTGTTTGCCTACTAAAAAGTTATTCTATTCCTATGAAAAAAATCCCTTCTTTAAGACAGACTAAAATCTTCAATCAGAAACGTTCTTTAGAAGCAGATGTTACACTCATGGTTCAGTCAGTTCAGACTGCATAAACACTGTTTTGTGTTGGAAAAAGGCATGGTTTTACTGAATATATACATATTGACTCTCAGTTTCTACCTGCCCCAGAAAAAGATCTATGCATAAGGGCGATATCGCTGCTAAAATTTTTCAGTGCTGGAACAAAGATGTTGAAAGGTGAGTGAAGGAGACAGGATGGGAAGGACAGTATAGAAGAATAGGAGGTGGCGACTTTTTATAGAGGATTGGCACCTAGAACAGTGGGGCTCTGGACACAGGTATTTGATGTATAATATTGATATTCACTATTACCGCTACCAGAATACCCAAGAGACTGCAATATATGAGACCCTTCAACACAAAATCCAAATACCTGAAACCTAAACAACAGGTGAGATACAATAGATAGATTCAAGAGAACATCAGAAAACTCACAAAGCAGCCAAAATGAAAGGACATCACAGCACAGACAATGTAACTGGTGGCAGGGTTGGTGTTTGTTTCATTTTCTTTTTGGTTTGTAGTGTTTGGGGTTTGGGTTTTTTTTAGCCCATTATAAAGATTTATATAAGGAAATTTGAGTTTCTATAAGGACATTAGATATTACTGGTGAGGTAGTCTTTAATGGGATCGGTCACTGGGAATAAGCACAGAAGTGCTTGCTGCTGCCACCACTAGCAGTCATAGAAAGAAGACTGGTGGGATAAGTCACAAAGTGTTAGCAATAGGTTTTGTTACTCTGAACAGTTTCCAAAGTACAGCCAAGTGCTGGATATTTGGTGCTTTGGTCAGGGTATTTTATAGGAAAGCCCAAAGAAGTTGTGGATGCCCTCATCCCTAGAGGGGTTCAAGGCCAGGCTGGATGAGGCTTTGAGCAACCTGGGCTAGTGGGAGGTGTCCCTGCCCATGGCAGGGGGTGGAACTGGATGATCTTTAAGGTTCTTTCCAACCCAAACCATTCTGTGATTCTATGATTCTGTAAGACGAAATCAACACCTGCAACTGCCTTGGCATAGCAAAGGTTATTTCAGACAATGTCTGAGACACAAGAAGAGCTTCTGAGAGATTTTCACTTCTATGGATAGATAAGGAAGTCCTCACTTGGATGGCACATGGGCATAAAGGCTTTGCAACATCTAGATACAGCTCAAATGTGATCATCTATAGCAAGGTCCAGATTCTGAGTGCAGGGTGATGCCTCACGGGTGATAGAGGAGGTTTGGCTGAGATGCAAGAAAGGGTGAAGGATGAAGGTATAGAGAACATTCTTTGAATTTGCCAGGTGCTCTTCTGGACCTCCTAGTATACAGCTGTGCAAACAAATGATTTTTGAGTTAGCTGTATATACCAAAACACACTCAACGTGCAATTTCTGCTGATCCACGATGAAAAAGTTTCCAATTACTTTATAAAACAGGGACTTACAACAATTTTGTTCCAGCTTGATGAAACATTCTCTTTGGCTGAAATAAAATTGCTCATTTGGCTTTTTTTTTTTCTTCTGATAATATTTAAAAATCAAACACGACTGCATGTGGTCTCCATACACCACTTGGAAACAAACAATAAAACCTTTCTTACCCTCGTTCAGATCTTATTACCAAATTAGATACGAATTTGTGAAGAGTTTCAGTGGTCACAAAATTGCTGATTTCAGTGAACGAGCTACTTGGGGAAAACAAACATTCACCCGGTTCCCATTATAATACTGGACAGCCAGGATATGAGCCTGTGCCGGTGGCTTGGTGTGGGCTGGCCTTCTACCAAACCTGCGGTAGCTGTTCCCACACTGGGTGGGGAACTGCTGAAGCTACTGTAAGATAGGTGGTTGCGATCCACGTTTCGTTCTCTGTGTTTCGATAGGATGGATAAGCCACAGACTACCCACTATAGTAATACAAGGGCAAGCCCTCAATGAGAGCAGTTTTGTGTACATTTCAAGGCTATGAAACCTTCTCTCTTGTTGGGTGGTTATTTCCCAGTACACCTGCTCTGCAAAGACTCGGGAATGGTTTCCCAGTGTCATGATGGTGTCTTTTAGATGTTGTCCAGAAGTAAATCTATTATACAAAGTGTGTGACAGAATTGTCTGCCTCCCAAACAACATCATCAACCTTAAGCCGGTGTCATACAGTTACTGATTTGGACTTCACTAGTTCTGATTTACACTTTACTCTCTTAAATGAATGAGCTTGCTTACAGAGTAGGTACTATTGAGTGTAAGTAGAGTGCCAGACACTGGTCCTTGAAATAAGAAATGTTTATATTGTTGGGAAGTGATGTAATGGCAGCTTGGATTATGTTTGTTAACACATGAAAAACTTTAGCAATATATCTGTCTGTTTTCAATTAGAGCTTTGTATGCAGTATCAAAAAATGTCCATGGATAACAAACTGGAAAATGTATGCATATTTGGCTAGCTCTAAGTGTTGGGGAGGGGGTGGTTTTGTAGGGAGGTGGTTGCTGGGTTGTTTTTTCAAATATTTTCCAGTGACAGAACAAGTTTTATGAAGGAGCTGTATAGAGACGGTATAGTCAATTTTTTCTTTTTAAATAAAAAAACCAAATCAAAACAAAACAATAACCTGAATTTGACTCTCCCTTTTCTGCATGTCTTGGGAAGTGTGAGTATGTACCTGCTTTTAACTTGTGGTGCAGCACCATTTCTTACTTGTTTGTTTATATTACTGAAAGAAGAGGAAGCTGAGGGGAGACCTCATCACTCTCTACAACTACCTGAAAGGAGGGTGCAGTGAGGTGGCTGCTGACCTCTTCTCTAAAGTAATAAGTGATAGGACAAGAAGAAATGGCCTCAAGTTGTGTCAGGAGAGGTTTAGGCTGGATATTAGGAAAAATTTCTTCACTGAAAGAGTGATGAGGCATTGGAACAGGCTGCCCAGGGCAGTGGTGGAGTCACCATCCCTGGAGGTGTTCAAGAAACGTGTAGATGTGGTGCTTTGGGACATGGTTTAGTGGGTTGGGTGGTGTTGGGTTGATGGTTGGACTTGATGATCCTTGAGGTCTTTTACAACCTTAGTGATTCTATGACAATGAAGGACATGGGATCTCCACTGAGTGATTACAGACCTCTTACACTGGATAACTAGTTGGTGCATAGGGAGGGTGTTTCTACTTCATGGAGTTAACATTTTATGTCTATTACACTAGAAGTGAAGCCAAGGTGTCTGATACCTTTCTGAATCTAGGTCTTATTACATTAGAAGACAAACACGATGAAATTAAGAAATGCACTGATGAGATGCACTGTGTAGTTAGAAGTTATTTCCACATTCAGGTATAGTTTTATAATGTTCAATAATTTTAAAGAATAAAACCAATCCCCACTAGAGTAAGTACTTGAACAATGAGTGCTGCTCTTTTTGTGATGTTTGGGTGTTTTTCTCCTCATTTTTGTGTTTGTTTGGTTTTTAGATAAGCAATACCTTCATGTATAAATTCTTGTCTTTGATTGTAAACATTGTATGGCATGAAAGTGTCT
Source organism: Pterocles gutturalis (assembly GCF_000699245.1). Taxonomy (NCBI): domain Eukaryota; kingdom Metazoa; phylum Chordata; class Aves; order Pterocliformes; family Pteroclidae; genus Pterocles; species Pterocles gutturalis. The sequence goes on along the minus strand of NW_010147301.1, from coordinate 3,036 downwards.
GGCTTTATGTCTGAGCAGTTGTCTAGTTTTCACACTATAATGATCTTGAAAAAATCAAATATTTTCAAGCAGAAGAATGCATCAAATAAAATCAGATGTTGACTGGAGTAAAATGACTGGGATGCTGTTGAAACTAAAGTCCTACTTTATTGGTGATAGAGCATGAAAGATGAGGTTTAAGCATTGCAAGTTAAATCTGAGCATGGGAGTAATATAATGTGCTAATATTCACAGCCAATTTTAAATAAATTGAAGCTTGAGGACATTTTCTAAAGAATCTTTGCATTTGGTACGTTTTGTAACAGGCAAAGATCCATGCAGTATGTGAGAAGTGATGGTAAGATCTGTCAGATGATACAGGAGATATATATGTGTGTATATATACATATAAATAAAAATGTCTCCTACTTCCCTTACAGATGTCCTGGAGAAAGACTTCTGGAAAAAAAAAATCTTTCTGGAAATTCAGCCAGGAAAGTTTAGAAAATAACTGTTTTCTGAGATTGCTTTTTTTCATTTACAGTAATAGATGATTCATAAGTAGTGTGAGCTGGAAAATAATGGATGTGCATCAAAGTCAGTGTCTGGGAAAGCTGCATGGAACCATTTAACTAGAATTTAGGTCTGTGATGACTATCTGGAACATAATTAGAGTTGGGATTATAATTCATTTGTAAATACAGTCAACAGAAGTCACTGCTTGTAAAAGTGAAGATATGCCCAGGTCCCACAGTGCAGTGAGGGCAATGACAATTGTCATCTCAGAGACTTATCAACCTTTTGCAATGGGGTGAAAACTTACTTGGTAAGACATAAAAGCAAAGAATCCTCACCAAAACCCCAATATATTGGAACCTTCCAAAGTTTTTCCAAATTATACAAAAGCTTCTGTTAATAACAGTAAGACTGCAGGGAGCATTAGAGGAAAGAAGTTTCAGAAACTAATGGACGAAGTGGCCAGGGTAGCAGGGAGGGGGACAAAGCCTCTGAGGAACCATGTATTGGTTGGAGGCGTCCACACGGCACTGCTGCAATGCCAACCAGCCCTGCAACCTGGCCATTTTTTTCAGAGTTTTCTTCCTCGTTGCTCAAAACATCTGTGGAAATATCCTTACTCAGTACGTGATGAATCAGTGAAGCGTTAACTGCAGGATCGTAACGGCATCATGTCTGATCATTTTGTGATTGCAGCTTTCCCACTGCTTTATATTTGGACTTAGTTCACAATTAGCCTACTGCCATCTGGAATTTCTTTGTGTCCTTGAAAAGTAAGGGGAAATTGCTTCCTTCAACCCTATTGGAATGCATGCAGACGTAAGAAGTAAACTTTGCCTTATATTACACATCTCCTAGGCAATTTTCTGATTTATTCTAGTGATTTCTCTTTATTGCTTAAATGTGAGGATTATTTTATATGTTCTCAATACCATTCTGAAGTAATTACAGCTGCAACTTTCAGGAATGATTCTTTACAACTAGGGAGTTGTTTTCCCATGGAAATCCACAAGATAGAATCTGTTCTGGTCTTCAGTTCAAGAATAAATATATTTTTTTCTGTAGTTAACTGCAAAAGTCCCCTCTTTTAATGGGGAAAATATGTCTGTGCAGAGGGTGAGGTTCCATCGCTGGTAAAAGATGCACGGCACTGAATTCAGCAGAGCTTCAACTTTGTTAGTGTCTGTTAAAGTCTTAATGTCTACTCTGGTAGAGGTAGCTTGTGGCAGTGCAACCAATGTCACTGTGAAATTTTTCTGGGATCATTTGAAGAGGTGAAAAAATCTCTGCAATTGTCTGTACATAGCAGACATGGTAAGAATCCTCTTGTTTATATGACATGTTGTCTTCATTGTCAGGCTTTATATATAGAGAAGAAAGTAACAGTGTGTGTAGTTACTTTGCAGAACTTCATGAAAGATAGATACTTACTTTCTCTCTTTTTTTTTTTTTCTATTTTTTTTTACTCTAGTCCATGATTGCCTCCAAAGGACAAATTGCTGCCTCTGAAGACCACTGTCTCAGATGGCAAGGATCATCTTTGGAAAGTTTCTGTCTCTTTCCACTGGCTGACGAAGCAATCTTGGTGACTCATTCAAAAACACACTTTACAGGCAGGCATGCATCTTGCCCGTCGTGTTCTGCCTAGTGGGAAAGAGATTCATCAATCAACCTTTGCTAAACTGATTCACAATGCAACTATCTTCATCTTCTAGTCATGAAACTATGGGAACAGTTTTGCAGATCATTCACTGATTCCAAAGTATGAATATCTTGCAGAGCAGTGTCCTCCTCCCCATTTATTTAGAGTATAACAAATGTGTGAGATGCTTGTAAAAATTGCCATCAATTGTCACCTCAGTATAAGAGACCTGGAGTAAAAAGCCTGATTCTGAAACTGGTTTCTGAACTCACTTGGAACTTCAGATATTCCACCCTGTATCAGAAATAAAACTTCTAAGTGACATTGTGCTTCTGTGTGAGAAGTTCCTGAAAAAGAATGAAAAAACCTTGAACTAGTAGAAATTCAAAAGCAGTTGTGTAGCTTCATGAGCCTTTAGAATGGGAAAAATTGTCTGTTGTAGATTAGGAAGGACACATGGTAATGTTGTGAAAAATTGAAATTTTCTCCATTGAAAGATTTTTATTCCAGTCCCTCAACATGTGATAAGTTGCCATTCTCACATCTAGAGAAACAGGGAAATGGAGGAAAGTATTTTCCATCTTTTGAGCCCCTTTTTTGACCTCTCTGCCAAAGGAAAGTAATAAGAAAGGTCACTTCCATATAGACCTCTGCTCAGCTCAGTATAACTGTGTATTCCAGTCTTTTATGTGCAGAATGAAGAACCCCTTCTTCCCACCTGGGAGTCTGCCTGGCCAGAAACTGACATTCCAACTTCACTGAAACTGTGGTAAAATTTATAGTGGCATTTGTGTATCGGAAGTGTCACCCTAAGTACCTGTCTTTAAACACTAAATGCCAAACTGGAATAACCCCAGTTCAGGTACATTCAGGCATGTCCTGGGTCCAGCTGGGATAGG